>NW_026511871.1:1640666-1909734 GCF_027579735.1 Bombina bombina | reverse complement strand
AAAACATAAGTGTTTTATAAGTCTCAAAAACACCATATCCATACTTAAATCATGCTAATAGCAATCGATTAAGCCCAAAATAGTGTCAACCAGAATTAAGCCCTTTATTTAAGCCATCATTTTATACAGAGTCTGAGAAAAATGGCTTACCTACCCCTGTGGGGATTTCTGACAGTCTTCTAGCATTACTGGGTCTTGTTAGAAAAATGACTGATCATACCTGAAGCAGTTAAGCCTGCAAACTGTTCCCCCCAACTGAAGTTATCCGGTATTCAACAGTCCTGCGTGGGAACAGCAATGGATTTTAGTTACTGGTGCTAAAATCATATTCCTCTCAGCAGAAATCTTCATCTCTTTCTGCTTCAGAGTAAATAGTACAATCCGTCACTATTTTAAAATAAACTTTTGATAGAAGAAATAAAAACTACAAATCTAACACCACAAACTCGTTACCCTCCCGTGGAGATGCTACTTGTTAGAGCGGCAAAGAGAATGACTGGGGGGGCGGAGCCTGAGGGGAGCTATATGGACAGCTCTGCTGTATGCTCTCTTTGCCACTTCCTGTAGGGATTGAGAATATCCCACAAGTAAGGATGAAGCCGTGGACTGGATACACCAATGTAAGAGAAAAGTAATTTAATGTCCAGAGAATGCATAGGCTCAAAAGGAGGAGCCTGAAAAGCCCTCAAAACCAAATTAAGACTCCAAGGAGGAGAGATTGACTTAATGACAGGTTTGATACAAACCAAAGCCTGTACAAAACAATGAATATCAGGAAGATTAGCAATTGTTCTATGGAACAGAACGAGCAGAGATTTGTCCTTTCAAAGAACTTGCAGACAAACCCTTATCCAAACTATCCTGAAGAAACTGTAAAATTCTAGGAATTCTAAAAGAATGCCAAGAGAATTTATAAGAACACCACCATGAAATGTAAGTCTTCCAAACTCGGTAATAAATCTTCCTAGACACAGATTTACGAGCCTGCAACATAGTATTAATCAGTGAGTCAGAAAAACCTCTACGACTAAGCACTAAGCGTTCAATCTCCATACCTTCAAATTTTATGATTTGAGATCCTGATGGAAAAACGGACCTTGAGATAGAAGGTCTGGCCTTAATGGAAGTGGCCAAGGTTGGCAACTGGACATCCGAACAAGATCCACATACCAAAACATGTGTGGCCATGCTGGAGCCACCAGCAGTACAAATGAACGCTCAATTATGATTTTTGGAATCATTCTTGGAAGAAGAACTAGAGGCGGAAAGATATAAGCAGGTTGATAACTCCAAGGAAGTGACAACGCATCCACTGCTTCCGCCTGAGGATCCCTGGAACTGGATAGATAATTGGGAAGTTTCCTGTTTAGATGAGAAGCCATCAGATCTATTTCTGGAAGCCCCCACGTCTGAACAATCTGAAAAAACACATCTGGGTGAAGAGACCACTCTCCCGGATGTAAAGACTGGCGACTGAGATAATCGGCTTCCCAATTGTCTATACCTGGGATATGGACAGCAGAGATTAGACAGGAGCTGGATTCCGCCCATGCAAGTATCCAAGATACTTCTTTCATAGCTTGAGGACTGTGAGTCCCACCTTGATGATTGACATACGTCACGGTTGTTTCATTGTCTGTCTGAAAACAAATAAACGCTTTTCTCTTCAGAAGAGGCCAAAACTGAAGAGCTCTGAGAATCGCACGGAGTTCTAAAATATTGATTGGTAATCTCGCCTCTTGAGATTTCCAAACCCCCTGCGCTGTCAGAGATCCCAAGACAGCTCCCCAACCTGAAAGACTTGCATCTGTTGTAGTCACAGTCCAGGTTGGACGAACAAAAGAGGCCCCCTTGAACTAAACGATGGTGATCTAACCACCAAGTCAGAGATAGTCGAATATTGGGATTTAAGGATATTAATTGTGATATCTTTGTATAATCCCTGCACCATTGGCTCAGCATACAAAGCTGAAGAGGTCTCATGTGAAAACGAGCAAAGGGGATCACGTCCGATGCTGCAGTCATGAGACCTAAACCCTAACCCTAACCCTCCATGCACATAGCTACTAAAGGGAATGATTGAAACTGAAGAGACAAAGTCATGGATACTGAATCTATTTGGAATCCAAAGTCATGGATACTGAATCTATTTGGAATCCTAAAAAGGTTACCCTTGTCTGAGGAATAAAGGAACTTTTTGGTAAATTGATCCTCCAACCATGTCTTTGAAGAAACAACACTAGTTGATTTGTGTGAGATTCTGCAGAATGTAAAGACTGAGCAAGTACCAAGATATCGTCCAAATAAGGAAACACCGCAATACCCAGCTCTCTGATTACAGAGAGTAGGGCACCGAGAACCTTTGAAAAGATCCTTGGAGCTGTTGCTAGGCCAAAAGGAAGAGCAACAAATTGGCAATGCTTGTCTAGAAAAGAGAATCTCAGAAACTGATAGTGATCTGGATGAATCAGAATATGAAGATATGCATCCTGTAAGTCTATTGTGGACATATAATGCCCTTGCTGAACAAAAGGCAGAATAGTCCTTATAGTCATCTTGAATGTTGGTATTCTTACAAAACGATTCAAAATTTTTAGATCCAGAACTGGTCTGAAAGAATTCTCTTTCTTTGGAACAATGAACAGATTTGAATAAAACCCCAGACCCCGTTCCAGATATGGAACTGGCACAATTACCCCGGATAACTCCAGGTCTGACACACACACTTCAGGAAAGCCTGAGCCTTTACTGGGTTTACTGGAATGCGTGAGAGAAAGAAACTCCTCACAGGCGGTCTTACCTTGAAACCTATTCTGTACCCTTGAGAAACAATGTTCTGGATCCAATGATTTTGGATTGAATTGATCCAAACATCTTTGAAAAATCGTAGTCTGCCCCCTACCAGCTGCGCTGGAATGAGGGCCGCACCTTCATGCGGACTTGGGGGCTGATTTTCTAAAAGGCTTGGATTTATTCCAGACTGGAGAAGGCTTCCAATTGGAAACCGTTCCTTTAGGTGAAGGGTCAGGTTTCTGTTCCTTATTCTGACGAAAGGAACGAAAACGGTTAGCAGCCCTAAATTTGCCCTTAGATTTTTTATCCTGAGGCAAAAAGGCTCCCTTCCCCCCAGTGACAGTTGAAATAATAGAATCCAACTGAGAACCAAATAATTTATTACCTTGGAAAGAAAGAGATAGCAACGTTGATTTAGAAGTCATATCCGCATTCCAAGATTTAAGCCATAAAGCTCTTCTAGCTAAAATAGCAAAAGACATATACCTGACATCAATTCTAATGATATCAAAAATGGCATCACAAATGAAATTATTAGCATGTTGAATTAGCTTAACAATGCTATACACATTAGGATCTGGAACTTGTTGCGCTAAAGTTTACAACCAAAAAGTTGAAGCCGCAGCAACATCAGCCAAAGAAATAGCAGGCCTAAGAAGATGACCTGAACATAAATAAGCCTTCCTTAAAAAAGATTCAAGCTTCCTATCTAAAGGATATTTAAAAGAAGTACTATCTGCCGTAAGAATAGTAGTACGCTTTGCAAGAGTAGAGATGGCCCCCATCAACTTTGGGGATCTTTTCCCAAAACTCCAATCTATCAGACGGCAAAGGGTACAGTTTCTTAAACCTTAAAAAAGGAGTAAATAAAGTAACTACCCTGATATAAACTGGGCCAATGAAACTAGTAATTCAGCTAAGGGGGATAGATTTTTAAATGTTCTCAGGGATAACTTCTTGTCACAATTAATAGAGGAGCCAACTAGGAGTAAAGCTATATTGGATTTAGTGCTATCAAACAATACAGATATAATATCAAACATAGAAGTTAAAGAACATTTGGGTAACAGTGATCATAACATGGTCACATTTGAAATCTCTTTTCATATGCAGTGTTTTAAAGGCTTAACTAAGACTTTTAATTTCAAGAAAGCAAAATTCAACGATTTAAGGAAATCATTAAATAATATAAATTGGGACAATGTATTTTCTAATAAAAATACAGAGGATAAATGGATAATATTTAAAAATTTGTTAAATAAATATACATATCAATACATACCATATGGTTATAAAAATAAAAATAAAAAAAATAAGCCGTTATGGCTAAATAAAAATGTGTTAAAAGAAATTAGGAAAAAACGTAGGGCATTTAAATTATTAAAAGAAAATAGTACAGACTCAGCATACAATATTTATAAGGAATGTAACAAAGCATACAAAAAAGCAATCAAATTAGCCAAAATTGAAAATGAAAAATTAATTGCCAAGGATTCTAAGTCTAACCCTAAAAGGTTCTTTAAGTACATAAATAGCAAAAAATCTAAGAAGGATAATATAGGTACATTAAAATGTGTGGAGGGTAGCATGATAAATAATGACAGGGAAAAGGCTGAGGTACTAAACCAGTTTTTTTCTTCAGTATACACAAGAGAGGAACCATTGAATGATACTTTGGAACAGAATAGAACATGCCAGTCCATACCACTAACTGGGTTTTGTTTAGAGGATATCAGGAAAAAACTAAAAAATATTAAGGTAAATAAAACTCCAGGCCCAGATGGAATACACCCAAGGGTGTTAAGTGAACTTAGCACTGTTATAGACAAACCTTTACTCTTAATTTTTCAAGACTCATTATCCTCAGGCATGGTACCCCAGGATTGGCGTAAAGCTGATGTGGTGCCACTCTTCAAAAAGGGAAGCAGGGATGATCCAGGAAGCTATAGACCAGTTAGTCTGACATCAATAGTGGGGAAGATATTTGAAGGGATTATAAGGGATTATATTGATGAGCATATTCGTGTAAACAAGATTATGAGTTCTAATCAGCATGGCTTTAGGAGAAATAGATCATGTCAAACTAATCTAATTAGATTCTACGAGGAAGTAAGTAAAAATATAGATAAAGGGGAATCAGTTGATGTGATATACTTAGATTTTGCAAAGGCATTCGATACAGTGCCACATGAGAGATTAATGCACAAAATTAAGGGACTGGGAATAGCTGAAAATGTTAGCTCATGGATAAATAACTGGATAAAAGATAGGGAGCAACGAGTAGCAGTAAATGGATCATACTCAGATTGGACAAAGGTAATCAGTGGCGTCCCCCAGGGATCAGTACTGGGCCCTGTTCTTTTTAATATTTTTATAAATGACTTGGAGCAAGGATTAAATAGCGACATCTCTATTTTTGCAGATGATACTAAGTTAAGTAAGGTCATTAGGTCAGAGCAGGATGAACTCTCTTTGCAAAGGGATTTGCGAAAAACAGAATTTATGTTTACCTGATAAATTACTTTCTCCAACGGTGTGTCCGGTCCACGGCGTCATCCTTACTTGTGGGATATTCTCTTCCCCAACAGGAAATGGCAAAGAGCCCAGCAAAGCTGGTCACATGATCCCTCCTAGGCTCCGCCTACCCCAGTCACTCGACCGACGTTAAGGAGGAATATTTGCATAGGAGAAACCATATGGTACCGTGGTGACTGTAGTTAAAGAAAATAAATTATCAGACCTGATTAAAAAAACCAGGGCGGGCCGTGGACCGGACACACCGTTGGAGAAAGTAATTTATCAGGTAAACATAAATTCTGTTTTCTCCAACATAGGTGTGTCCGGTCCACGGCGTCATCCTTACTTGTGGGAACCAATACCAAAGCTTTAGGACACGGATGAAGGGAGGGAGCAAATCAGGTCACCTAAATGGAAGGCACCACGGCTTGCAAAACCTTTCTCCCAAAAATAGCCTCAGAAGAAGCAAAAGTATCAAACTTGTAAAATTTGGTAAAAGTGTGCAGTGAAGACCAAGTCGCTGCCCTACATATCTGATCAACAGAAGCCTCGTTCTTGAAGGCCCATGTGGAAGCCACAGCCCTAGTGGAATGAGCTGTGATTCTTTCGGGAGGCTGCCGTCCGGCAGTCTCGTAAGCCAATCTGATGATGCTTTTGATCCAAAAAGAGAGAGAGGTAGAAGTTGCTTTTTGACCTCTCCTTTTACCGGAATAAACAACAAACAAGGAAGATGTTTGTCTAAAATCCTTTGTAGCATCTAAATAGAATTTTAGAGCGCGAACAACATCCAAATTGTGCAACAAACGTTCCTTCTTTGAAACTGATTTCGGACACAGAGAAGGTACGATAATCTCCTGGTTAATGTTTTTGTTAGAAACAACTTTCGGAAGAAAACCAGGTTTAGTACGTAAAACCACCTTATCTGCATGGAACACCAGATAAGGAGGAGAACACTGCAGAGCAGATAATTCTGAAACTCTTCTAGCAGAAGAAATTGCAACTAAAAACAAAACTTTCCAAGATAATAACTTAATATCAACGGAATGCAAGGGTTCAAACGGAACCCCCTGAAGAACTGAAAGAACTAAATTGAGACTCCAAGGAGGAGTCAAAGGTTTGTAAACAGGCTTAATTCTAACCAGAGCCTGAACAAAGGCTTGAACATCTGGCACAGCGGCCAGCTTTTTGTGAAGTAACACAGACAAGGCAGAAATCTGTCCCTTCAGGGAACTTGTCCAGGGACAGCCACCAACGGAGTGAGTCTCTGGTCCTCTGATTTACTTGTATCTTCGGAGACAAGTCTGTATAGTCCCCATTCCACTGACTGAGCATGCACAGTTGTAATGGTCTTAGATGAATGCGTGCAAAAGGAACTATGTCCATTGCCGCTACCATCAACCCGATCACTTCCATGCACTGAGCTATGGAAGGAAGAGGAACGGAATGAAGTATCCGACAAGAGTCTAGAAGTTTTGTTTTTCTGGCCTCTGTCAGAAAAATCCTCATTTCTAAGGAGTCTATTATTGTTCCCAAGAAGGGAACCCTTGTTGACGGAGATAGAGAACTCTTTTCCACGTTCACTTTCCATCCGTGAGATCTGAGAAAGGCCAGGACAATGTCCGTGTGAGCCTTTGCTTGAGGAAGGGACGACGCTTGAATCAGAATGTCGTCCAAGTAAGGTACTACAGCAATGCCCCTTGGTCTTAGCACAGCTAGAAGGGACCCTAGTACCTTTGTGAAAATCCTTGGAGCAGTGGCTAATCCGAAAGGAAGCGCCACGAACTGGTAATGTTTGTCCAGGAATGCGAACCTCAGGAACCGATGATGTTCCTTGTGGATAGGAATATGTAGATACGCATCCTTTAAATCCACCGTGGTCATGAATTGACCTTCCTGGATGGAAGGAAGAATAGTTCGAATGGTTTCCATCTTGAACGATGGAACCTTGAGAAACTTGTTTAAGATCTTGAGATCTAAGATTGGTCTGAACGTTCCCTCTTTTTTGGGAACTATAAACAGATTGGAGTAGAACCCCATCCCTTGTTCTCTTAATGGAACGGGATGAATCACTCCCATTTTTAACAGGTCTTCTACACAATGTAAGAATGCCTGTCTTTTTATGTGGTCTGAAGACAACTGAGACCTGTGGAACCTCCCCCTTGGGGGAAGTCCCTTGAATTCCAGAAGATAACCTTGGGAGACTATTTCTAGCGCCCAAGGATCCAGAACATCTCTTGCCCAAGCCTGAGCGAAGAGAGAGAGTCTGCCCCCCACCAGATCCGGTCCCGGATCGGGGGCCAACATTTCATGCTGTCTTGGTAGCAGTGGCAGGTTTCTTGGCCTGCTTTCCCTTGTTCCAGCCTTGCATTGGTCTCCAAGCTGGCTTGGCTTGAGAAGTATTACCCTCTTGCTTAGAGGACGTAGCACTTTGGGCTGGTCCGTTTCTACGAAAGGGACGAAAATTAGGTTTATTTTTTGCCTTGAAAGGCCGATCCTGAGGAAGGGCGTGGCCCTTACCCCCAGTGATATCCGAGATAATCTCTTTCAAGTCAGGGCCAAACAGCGTTTTCCCCTTGAAAGGAATGTTAAGTAACTTGTTCTTGGAAGACGCATCAGCCGACCAAGATTTCAACCAAAGCGCTCTGCGCGCCACAATAGCAAACCCAGAATTCTTAGCCGCTAACCTAGCCAATTGCAAAGTGGCGTCTAGGGTGAAAGAATTAGCCAATTTGAGAGCATTGATTCTGTCCATAATCTCCTCATAAGGAGGAGAATCACTGTCGACCGCCTTTATCAGCTCATCGAACCAGAAACATGCGGCTGTAGCGACAGGGACAATGCATGAAATTGGTTGTAGAAGGTAACCCTGCTGAACAAACATCTTTTTAAGCAAACCTTCTAATTTTTTTATCCATAGGATCGTTGAAAGCACAACTATACTCTATGGGTATAGTGGTGCGTTTGTTTAAAGTGGAAACCGCTCCCTCGACCTTGGGGACTGTCTGCCATAAGTCCTTTCTGGGGTCGACCATAGGAAACAATTTTTTAAATATGGGGGGAGGGACGAAAGGAATACCGGGCCTTTCCCATTCTTTATTAACAATGTCCGCCACCCGCTTGGGTATAGGAAAAGCTTCTGGGAGCCCCGGCACCTCTAGGAACTTGTCCATTTTACATAGTTTCTCTGGGATGACCAACTTGTCACAATCATCCAGAGTGGATAATACCTCCTTAAGCAGAATGCGGAGATGTTCCAACTTAAATTTAAATGCAATCACATCAGGTTCAGCTTGTTGAGAAATGTTCCCTGAATCAGTAATTTCTCCCTCAGACAAAACCTCCCTGGCCCCATCAGACTGAGTTAGGGGCCCTTCAGAAATATTAATATCAGCGTCGTCATGCTCTTCAGTATCTAAAACAGAGCAGTCGCGCTTACGCTGATAAGTGTTCATTTTGGCTAAAATGTTTTTGACAGAATTATCCATTACAGCCGTTAATTGTTGCATAGTAAGGAGTATTGGCGCGCTAGATGTACTAGGGGCCTCCTGAGTGGGCAAGACTCGTGTAGACGAAGGAGGGAATGATGCAGTACCATGCTTACTCCCCTCACTTGAGGAATCATCTTGGGCATCATTGTCATTGTCACATAAATCACATTTATTTAAATGAATAGGAATTCTGGCTTCCCCACATACAGAACACAGTCTATCTGGTAGTTCAGACATGTTAAACAGGCATAAACTTGATAACAAGTACAAAAAACGTTTTAAAATAAAACCGTTACTGTCACTTTAAATTTTAAACTGAACACACTTTATTACTGCAAATGCGAAAAAACATGAAGGAATTGTTCAAAATTCACCAAATTTTCACCACAGTGTCTTAAAGCCTTAAAAGTATTGCACACCAAATTTGGAAGCTTTAACCCTTAAAATAACGGAACCGGAGCCGTTTTGAACTTTAACCCCTTACAGTCCCTGGTATCTGCTTTGCTGAGACCCAACCAAGCCCCAAGGGGAATACGATACCAAATGACGCCTTCAGAAAGTCTTTTCTAAGTATCAGAGCTCCTCTCACATGCGACTGCATGCCATGCCTCTCAAAAACAAGTGCGCAACACCGGCGCGAAAATGAGGCTCTGCCTATGCTTTGGGAAAGCCCCTAAAGAATAAGGTGTCTAAAACAGTGCCTGCCGATATTATTATATCAAAATACCCAGATAAAATGATTCCTCAAGGCTAAATATGTGTTAATAATCAATCGATTTAGCCCAAAAAAAGTCTACAGTCTTAATAAGCCCTTTTTGAAGCCCTTATTTACAATCGTAATAAACATGGCTTACCGGATCCCAGAGGGAAAATGACAGCTTCCAGCATTACATCGTCTTGTTAGAATGTGTCATACCTCAAGCAGCAAGAGACTGCTCACTGTTCCCCCAACTGAAGTTAATTGCTCTCAACAGTCCTGTGTGGAACAGCCATGGATTTTAGTGACGGTTGCTAAAATCATTTTCCTCATACAAACAGAAATCTTCATCTCTTTTCTGTTTCTGAGTAAATAGTACATACCAGCACTATTTCAAAATAACAAACTCTTGATTGAATAATAAAAACTACAGTTAAACACTAAAAAACTCTAAGCCATCTCCGTGGAGATGTTGCCTGTACAACGGCAAAGAGAATGACTGGGGTAGGCGGAGCCTAGGAGGGATCATGTGACCAGCTTTGCTGGGCTCTTTGCCATTTCCTGTTGGGGAAGAGAATATCCCACAAGTAAGGATGACGCCGTGGACCGGACACACCTATGTTGGAGAAATTAGAACTATGGGCAAGTGAATGGAAAATGAGATTTAATACGGAAAAATGTAAGGTTCTACATTTTGGAAGTAAAAATAAGCAGGCTATGTATTTTTTAAATGGGACAAGACTTAGCCAAACACAGGAGGAAAGGGATTTGGGAGTAGTAATAGATAACAAGCTAAAAATGAGTGCACAATGCAGGGCAGCGGCTTCAAAGGCTAATAAGATACTAGCATGTATTAAAAGAGGCATTGATTCAAGGGAGGAAAGCATAATTCTGTCATTATATAAAGCCCTGGTAAGACCTCACCTTGAGTTTGGAGTGCAGTTCTGGGGACCGATTGCTAAAAAAGATATTGCAGAACTAGAAAAAGTTCAGAGAAGGGCCACAAAGCTAATAAGGGGATTGGAGAAATTAACCTATGAGGAGAGGCTAGCCAAACTGGGTCTGTTCTCTTTAGAAAAAAGGCGCTTGAGAGGTGACATGATTACTTTATATAAATATATTCAAGGCCCATATACAGAGATGGCAGAAGATCTTTTTATTCCAAGAAAATTGGTTCTGACAAGAGGTCATAATTTAAGGTTGGAGGAAAGGAGATTTAATCTCCTGCAACGGAAACGTTTTTTCACTGTAAGAGCAATAAAATTGTGGAACTCATTACCAAAGGAGGTAGTGAATGCCAATACCATAGATACATTTAAAAATAGTCTGGATAAATTTCTGTATATAAACAAAATTCATGGATATGATTGCTAGTATTAAATGGGTCACATTTTAATGGGGTTATTTAAGCTTAACTGGAGCTTTTTGTAAGTATTTTAGATTTGTATAGGTTGAACTCGATGGACTTCAGTCTTTTTTCAACCTTATCTACTATGTTACTATGTTACTATGTTACCCAGACTATTCCATTCCCTAGAAATTACATCTGAAATAGCATCAGGAAGTGGAAAAACCTCTGGAATAACTACATGAGGTTTAAAAACCGAATTTAAACGTTTAGTGGTTTTAATATCAAGAGGACTAGCCTCCTCCATATCTAATGCAATCAACACCTCTTTTAATAAAGAACGAATATACTCCATTTTAAATAAATATGAAGTTTTGTCAGTGTCAATATCTGAGGCAGAATCTTCTCAACCAGAGAGATCCTCATCAGAGATAGATAAATCAGAATGCTGTCGGTCATTTAAAAATTCATCAAATTTATGAGAAGTTTTAAAAGACCTTTTACGTTTATTAGAAGGTGGTATAACAGACAGAGCCTTCTGAATAGAATTAGAAACAAATTCTCTCACATTAAACAGGAATATCCTGAACATTAGATGTTGAAGGAACAACAACAGGTAATGGATTACTACTAATGGAAAAATTGTCTGCTTTTGAAAGTTTATCATGACAACTAACACAAACTACAGCCGGAGGAACAGTTACCACAAGTTTACAACAAATGCACTTAGCTTTGGTAGAACCGACATCAGGCAGCAGCATTCCAGAAGTAGATTCTGAGACAGGGTCAGATTGAGACATCTTGCAATATGTAATAGAAAAAAACAACATATAAAGCAAAATTATCAATTTCCTTATATGACAGTTTCAGGAATGGGAAAAAATGCAAACAGAATAAGCCTCTGGAAACCAGAAGCAAAAAGAAATGACGACTTAAATAATGTCAAGTATGACGCCCACAATTGACAAAATATTTTTTTGCGCCAAAAACATCTGCAAACAAACACGAGCGTCATAGATGACGCAACTACGTGAAAAATCTTGGCGCCAACTAAGACACCGGAAATGACGTCATTACGTCAACAAACGTGATTCTCGCGCCAATAAAGTCTTGCGCCAAAAATGACGCAATAAATTATAGCATTTTGCGCTCCCACGAGCCTAACAGCCCGCAATTTAGAAAAGAAAGTCAATTTGAAAAATTTTCAGGTAAGAAATAATTTTTTCATATGCATTTCCCAAAATGAAACTGACAGTCTGAAAGAAGGAAATATACTGATTAACCTGAATCATGGCAAATATAAGTATAAAACATATATTTAGAACTTTACATATAAAGTGCCAAACCATAGCTGAGTGTGTCTTAAATAAAAACAGAATTTATGCTTGCCTGATAAATTACTTTCTCTTGCGGTGTATCCAGTCCACGGATTCATCCTTTACTTGTGGGATATTCTCATTCCCTACAGGAAGTAGCAAAGAGAGCACACAGCAAAGCTGTCCATATAGCTCCCCCTCTAGCTCCACCCCCCAGTCATTCGACCAAAGGTTAGGAAGAAAAAGGAGAAACCATAGGGTGCAGTGGTGACTGTAGTTTAAACAAAAAAAAAATTTTTTACCTGACTAAATGCCAGTGCGGGCCGTGGACTGGATACACCGCATGAGAAAGTAATTTATCAGGTAAGTATAAATTCTGTTTTCTCTTGCAAGGTGTATCCAGTCCACGGATTCATCCTTTACTTGTGGGATACCAATACCAAAGCTTTAGGACACGGATGAAGGGAGGGAACAAGACAGGTACCTTAAACGGAAGGCACCACTGCTTGCAAAACCTGTCTCCCAAAAATAGCCTCCGAAGAAGCAAAAGTATTGAATTTGTAAAATTTGGCAAAAGTATGCAGTGAAGACCAAGTCGCTGCCTTACAAATCTGTTCAACAGAAGCCTCATTTTTGAAAGCCCATGTGGAAGCCACTGCTCTAGTAGAATGAGCAGTAATTATTTCAGGAGGCTGCTGGCCAGCAATCTCATAGGCCAAACGGATGATGCTTTTCAGCCAAAGGGAAAGAGAGGTAGCAGTCGCTTTCTGACCTCTCCTCTTACCAGAATAGATTACAAACAAAGAAGATGTTTGTCTGAAATCCTTAGTTGCTTGTAAATAGAACTTTAAAGCACTAACTAAATCAAGATTGTGTAATAGACGTTCCTTCTTCGAAGATGGATAAGGACACAGAGAAGGAACAACTATTTCCTGGTTAATATTCTTGTTAGAAACAACTTTAGGAAGAAAACCAGGCTTGGTACGCAAAACTACCTTATCTGCGTGGAACACCAGGTAAGGTGAATCACACTGTAAGGCAGATAATTCTGAAACTCTTCGAGCAGAAGAGATAGCTATCAAAAACAAAACTTTCCAAGATAACAACTTAATGTCTATGGAATGTAAAGGTTCAAACGGAACCCCTTGAAGAACTGAAAGAACTATATTCAAACTCCATGGCGGAGCCACAGGTTTATAGACAGGCTTGATTCTGACTAAAGCCTGAGCAAACGCTTGAACGTCTGGTACCTCTGCCAGACGCTTGTGTAACAGGATAGACAAAGCAGATATTTGTCCTTTTAAGGAACTAGCTGACAATCCTTTCTCCAGTCCTTCTTGGAGAAAGGACAATATCCTGTGAATCCTAATCTTACTCCATGAGTAACCCTTGGATTCACACCAACAAAGATATTTCCGCCATATCTTATGGTAGATTTTCCTGGTGACAGGCTTTCTAGCCTGACTCAGAGTATCTATAACTGACTCAGAGAACCCACGCTTTGATAGAATTAAGCGTTCAATCTCCAAGCAGTCAGACGTAGAGAAACTAAATTTGGATGCTTGAACGGACCCTGTATCAGAAGATCCTGCCTCATTGGCAATGTCCATGGTGGGACAGATGACATGTCCACTAGGTCTGCATACCAAGTCCTGCGTGGCCACGCAGGCGCTATCAGAATCACTGAAGCCTTCTCCTGCTTGATTCTGGCAACTAGATGCGGGAGGAGAGGAAACGGTGGAAAAACATAAGCCAGATTGAAGGACCAAGGCGCTGCTAGAGCATCTATCAATACCGCCTTGGGATCCCGGGACCTGGACCCGTAGAGAGGAAGTTTGGTGTTCTGACGGGACGCCATCAGATCCAACTCTGGGGTGCCCCATAGCCGAGTCAGCTGGGCAAATACCTCCGGGTGGAGTTCCCACTCCCCCGGGTGAAAAGTCTGACGACTTAGAAAATCCGCCTCCCAGTTGTCTACTCCTGGGATGTGAATTGCTGAGAAATGGCAGGAGTGATCCTCCGCCCACCTGATTATTTTGGATACTTCAGTCATCGCTAGGGAACTCTTTGTTCCCCCCGATGATTGACGTAAGCTACAGTCGTGATGTTGTCCGACTGAAATCTGATGAATTTGGCCGCCGCTAGTTGAGGCCATGCCTGAAGAGCGTTGAATATCGCCCTCAGTTCCAGAATGTTTATCGGGAGAAGAGTTTCTTCCCGAGACCATAAGCCCTGAGCTTTCAGGGAGTCCCAGACCGCACCCCATCCTAACAGACTGGCGTCGGTCGTTACGATGATCCACTCTGGCCTGCGGAAACATATTCCTTGAGACAGGTGATCCTGAGAAAACCACCAGAGAAGAGAATCTCTGGTCTCCTGGTCCAACTGAATTTGAGGAGACAAATCTGCATAATCCCCATTCCACTGTTTGAGCATGCATAGTTGCAGTGGTCTGAGGTGTATCCGAGCAAAAGGGACTATGTCCATTGCCGCAACCATTAGTCCGATTGTCTCCATGCACTGAGCCACAGATGGCCGAGGAATGGAATAAAGAGCTCGGCAAGTAGTTAAGAGTTTTAGCTTTCTGACCTCCGTCAGAAATATTTTAATTTCTACCGAGTCTATCAGGGTTCCTAGGAATGGAACTCTTGTAAGGGGGGAGAGAGAACTCTTTTTGATGTTCAGCTTCCACCCGTGAGACCTCAGAAAGGCCAATACAATCTCCGTGTGAGACTTGGTTCTTTGGAAAGTTGACGCCTGAATTAAGATGTCGTCTAGGTAAGGCGCCACTGCTAGGCCCCGCGGTCTTAGAACCGCCAAGAGGGACCCTAGCACCTTTGTGAAAATTCTGGGAGCAGTGGTCAACCCGAAAGTAAGAGCCACACACTGAAAATGCTTGTCCAGAAAGGCGAACCTGAGAAACTGGTGATCTTTGTGGATAGGAATGTGCAGATACGCAACCTTTAGATCCACGGTAGTCATATATTGACCCTCCTGGATCATTGGTAAGATTGTCCGAATGGTCTCCATCTTGAATGATGGGACTCTGAGGAATTTGTTTAGAATTATGAGATCCAGGATTGGTCTGAAAGTTCCTTCTTTTTTGGGAACCACAAACAGGTTTGAGTAAAACCCCAGTCCTTGTTCTGCAATTGGAACTGGGTGGATCACTCCCACTGTATGTAGATCTTCTACACAGCGTAAAAACGCCTCTTTCTTTGTCTGATCTGTAGACAGACGAGAAATGTGGAACCTTCCCCTTGGAGGAGAGTCCTTGAATTCTAGACAGTATCCCTGGGCTACAATCTCTAATGCCCAAGGATCGTGTACATCTCTTGCCCAGGCCTGAGCGAAGAGAGTCTGCCCCCTACTAGATCCGGTCCCGGATCGGGGGCTACCCCTTCATGCTGTCTTGGTGGCAGCTGCAGGCTTTTTGGCCTGTTTACCCTTATTCCAGCCCTGGTAAGGTTTCCAGTTTGCCTTGGGCTGTGAAGCGTTACCCTCTTGCTTTGCAACCGGAGAGAATGAAGCGGGGCCGTTCCTGAAATAGCGAAAGGAACGAAAATTAGCTTTGTTCTTTGTTTTAAAGGCTTTGTCCTGAGGGAGAGCATGGCCTTTTCCCCCGGTGATATCTGAAATAATCTCTTTCAATTCAGGCCCGAATAGGGTCTTCCCTTTGAAAGGAATGTTCAAAATCTTGGATTTAGACGACACATCGGCCGACCAGGACTTTAGCCATAGCGCCCTGCGCGCCAAAATGACGAAACCTGAATTTTTCGCCGCTAACTTAGCTATTTGGAAAGCGGCGTCAGTGATAAAAGAATTAGCTAGCTTTAGAGCCTTAATTCTATCCATAATTTCCTCATATGAGGTCTCCGTCTGGAGCGAGTCTTCCAGCGCCTCAAACCAGAAAGCAGCTGCAGTAGTTACAGGAATAATGCAGGCAATAGGTTGGAGAAGAAAACCTTGTTAAACAAAAATTTTCTTAAGTAAACCCTCTAATTTTTTATCCATAGGGTCTTTAAAAGCACAACTGTCTTCAATTGGTATAGTTGTGCGTTTAGCTAGTGTAGAAACAGCCCCCTCCACCTTAGGGACCGTCTGCCACGAGTCCCGCATGGGGTCAGATATGGGGAACATTTTCTTAAAAACAGGAGGGGGGACAAAAGGGACACCTGGCCTATCCCACTCCCTAGTAACGATATCCGCAATCCTCTTAGGGACCGGAAACGCATCCGTGTAAACAGGGACCTCTAGGTACTTGTCCATTTTACACAATTTCTCTGGGATCACCAAAGGGTCGCAGTCATCCAGAGTAGCTACCTCCCTAAGCAAAACGCGGAGGTGTTCTAGTTTAAATTTAAAAGCCAATGTATCTGAATCTGTCTGAGGAGGAGCCCTTCCTGAATCCGAGACTTCTCCCTCAGACATCAAATCCCTCGCTCCCACTTCAGAGCGTTGTGAGGGTATATCGGATACGGCTACCAAAGCATCAGAATGTTCATAATCTGTTCTTAAAACGGAGCTATCACGCTTTGCGGGTAATACAGGCAGTTTAGATAAGAAGGCTGTAAGAGAATTATCGTATATTGTAATGTAAAAGAGTTAGACGCACTAGAGGTACTAGGCGTCGCTTGCGCGGGCGTAACTGGTTGTGACACTTGGGGAGAGGCAGACGGGCTACCCTCGTTACCTTCAGTCTGAGAATCATCTTGGGCCACATTTTTAAGTGCAACAATATGATCTTTAAAATGTATAGACATATCAGTACAAGTGGGACACATTCTGAGAGGGGGTTCCACCATGGCTTCTAAACACATTGAACAAGGATTTTCCTTAGTGTCAGACATGTTTAATAGACTAGTAATATATACAAGCAGGCTTGGAAATCACTTTAATCAAATAAAAAACACAATTTGAAAAAAACGTTACTGTGCCTTTAAGAGATAAAAAGAGCACACAATTTCACAAAACAGTGAAAAATGCAGCAATTCTCCTGAAATTTTCACAGTATGTACCTAAAGCCTTAATAAGATTGCACCACAAGTTTCAAAACGATTAACCCTTTAATGCCCAAACCGGAGCAGCCTAAAGCCAGCACCCAGTTAAAAATAGTACAGCACCTTGCCACAGCCTTGCTGTGGTCCTACCTGCCCTTAGGGATCAGATTTGTGGGAATATAGCTTCTATAAGGCCCTCAAACAGCAGCAGGACCCTCCATGTGAAACAGCATGAACTTCTCTTCAATTCTAACTACGCATCTGAGGCGCAAAATTAGGCCCCTCCCACTCTACTCCGGAGTTGTGAGGCCTAGTAAATCACTCTTAAGTGACTAAAAACCAGCCATGTGGGTAATAACCCCAGAAAGAACCCCAAAAGGACTTTCAAAGTGTCTACAAACGATATTATTCTTGAATAAACAATCGATTACCCTGAATCAGTGTCAACCAGCATAATTAGCCCTGTTATGTAAGCATTCAATTCCTTACTAAGTCTGTGAACATAGTTACCCTCCCCTCATGGGGATATTATCAGTCTCTTCTAGCATTATCACAGTCTTGTCTAGAAATAAATGACTGAACATACCTCATTGCAGAATACCCTGCAAACCATTCCCCCCAACTGAAGTTTTCTGGTACTCCTCAGTCCTGTGTGGGAACAGCAGTGGATTTTAGTTACAACATGCTAAAATCATTTTCCTCTCAGCAGAAATCTTCATCACTTTTCTGCTAGAGAGTAAATAGTACAAACCGGTACCATTTAAAATAACAAACTTTTGATTGAAGATAATAAAACTACAATTCTAACACCACATTCACTTTACCCTCCCGTAGAGAGACCCTAGTGCTTAGAGCCGGCAAAGAGAATGACTGGGGGGTGGAGCTAGAGGGGGAGCTATATGGACAGCTTTGCTGTGTGCTCTCTTTGCCACTTCCTGTAGGGAATGAGAATATCCCACAAGGATGAATCCGTGGACTGGATACACCTTGCAAGAGAAAGACTGAGTAAACCTACTCAGGCTATCTAAATAGGGCAGCTAAATGTTTTGGGAAAAACGCAGCGAGGATTGTACCTCACAAGTTCCCAATTGCTTAAAAGCCACCACTACCCTACTGAAGAGACTGACATGGGCTAAGGCTAGACCCTTTAGTAAGATCAGAGCAAACCTACTCTGCTTTAAAATAAAAAAAATCTTGATTGCAGATCAGACACCAAAACTTCACCTCCTCCTTGCACCGCAGGCAAAGAGAATGACTGGGGGTTATGGGTAAGGGAAGTGACACATATAGCAGCTTTGCTGCAGTGCGGTTTGCCTCCTCCTGCTGGCCAGGAGTGATATTCCCACTAGTAATTGATGATTCCGTGGACTCACCATATCTTAGGAAAGAAAAATCCTTTAACACTATATATGTACAGACACACACACACACACTACACTATGTATATATGTATATATATATATATATATATATATATATATATATATATATATGTGTGTGTGTGTGTGTGTGTTGATGAATAAAATGATGCCCCCCCACACATCATTCACTACAACCTAAACACAACCACAATAATCAGTCTCAAAGATTCAAGTGCATCATATTGAAGATTCCTATGGGCCCACACTGATACACAGCTGATAGGTGTATTTGTTTCTTTGTGTCACTTCATTTAATAGCTTTAAAGCTTTCAAGTTCAAACGTTAATTTAGATAAGTGTGCTTTAATCTGGAAGTGTCAATTTGATGGCCCTACAAAACCAAAAACAACACAGGTTACTTTGCTAGGCACTGATCATACAAAAAATTATAAACATAAAAAAACGTCACTAAAGTGTTCTTAAAACTTACAAAACTGGAAAAACCTTCCATTACATGTTATCAAAATATTCCTCATAAATAAGTGTTTTTGCTCTCCAAAAGGTCTACATATTTTTCAAATTCTTTTTGTCATCTTAAAAGTTTCAGATCTCAAGTACTTAAGGCTTTGATTGCTTTCATTTAAGGAATAAGAAAAGATAAATTGGTTTGTGTAAATTGCAAACCAAGATTAAGGGCGTTACATTTTCACAACAGCCACAGTTAAAATGCAACTACAGAGAAGATGGGCTCTCTCATACTGATCATTATGAACAAGGTGTGTACCCAACACTTCTATCTTTTCCTGGACTTGTACTTAATACATGCTGCAACTGATCCTAAACCACAACATTAAGCTAATCCCCTTAATATATATCCAAGCATGTCATGGAAGCAGGAATAAAACAGTCATCATTAGTATAGTTTCCTTATGTTTAGCTTTTTTTAGAACATCTTTTTTTTTTCCCAAAATGAGAGGAAGACACCAGAATTGCTAATTGGGAAGACAAAGGTGTTAGAACTATGAGTAACTTATCAAGTTGACACTTTTTAAATGTTTTATAGTATTGAAAAGTCACTTCATGTTTCTTCAAACAAGACACTGTTCAAAGTTTAGCAAAAACATAGGGGTATAGTTGGGTAAACTGTAATGCAAACATGACATCTTATTAATTTTAATGCCATATTGCGTGCCCCTCTGCCAGAAAAGCACACTCCTGGCACCAACTCTGCTTGTGTCATGACTGCAACCACAAATTTAAGAAGCAGTTCCTGTTTCTTAACTTCTAAGGCACATCAGAGGAAGGCAAGATAAACAACCCCTAAAATGCCAGGTTCTGCTCTCCTGTGATTGGTTGGGTGGGATGACTAGGGTTGCCACCTCAGCCATGTTTTCCTGGACACTTATGAGTTACACATGCTGCAGTGTGTGCAGGGAGGAACATGTATTGTGTTTCTGGACAGCTCTATTCATATTACTCCCTGCACACCCTGCAGCATGTATAACTTATAAGTGTTCTGCATTTTAAGGGACAGGTGGCAACCCTAGGGATGACACAAGAGAACTCTTGTGCAATGTTAAATTTCACTGAGCAATGATGGATCACAAGTGGCAATTGTGGGCTGACAAGTTCTCTGCTTGACACAAATTTACGTTTGTATGAGCAGCCGCTCGACTTGTTAATGGTGCAAACTGTATGACTGTATCACCCACTAGATCATTAGGGGGAACATTTGGACTAAGGGGAGGTTGGGGCAATAGAATGGAATTACGTGAGTCATTTTCACCTGCAACAATATGCACTACTCAATCTTTTAGATTAGCAACATATTTCTGTTTTCTGTCCCTTTAAATAAAACAAATGTGGCTTTTAATGCAGCGTTAATGAGTACCTGCAGACATGGTAGACTAACCTGGTAAACATCACAAAAGTTGCAAAGTACAGGTGGCCCTCGATTTACGCCGGTTCAATTTGCGTCGTGTCAGAATAACAACCTTTTTTTTTTCAGTCATATGCAGTAATTAAAATAGCCAGTAGGTAGAGCTGTCCGCTTGATTTGCAGCAAAGTTATGCAACTTAACAGGTCTGAAATTGATCTGTGTACACAGAGCAGACATTAGCTATCGAGCAGCCACTTCCCTATTATCTTCCTGTCCAGCTGCTTGAGGTGAAGGTGCCTAACTGCCTATTAATCACTGCAGATTGAAATGCATAGAATAGGTACAGGCCCAATATTATCTAACATGCTAACAATGCAGAGAACTGATTGCAGAGAACGGATTGCAAAAAAAGGCAAGTAAAAAAATGTTTTTGTTCATTAAACTTAGTTTGATGATGATGCAGTCTGTTGTGTGATTATTTTATTAGGTGCTGTTAGCAAATGTTTTTGTTCATTAAACTTAGTTTGACGATGATACAAGCTATATTATTAGGTTTATAATGCTGTTTAGCATTTAAAGTCTTCATTTCAAAGCTTTAAAAATAATGTATTAGGTGTTACTTATATCAGTTTTGAGAGGGGCCTGGAACCTAACTCCCTCAGTTCCCATTGATTTACATTATAAACAGGGTTTCAATTTACAACGGTTTCAATTTACAACCACTCCTCCTGGAACTTAACCCCGGCATAAACGGAGGGCTACCTGTAATTCTCTTACCCTGGCTAGGACTGAAGAAAAACGTCCATGTCTGCCGCTTCTAAAGCCAGACAGTAACCGAGAAAGACAAAGTTCCCATGAGAAGTATACAGGTAGAACAAGAAACAATTCCAGAGAACTTGGGAGTTGCTCGCTTAACTTACATTTGGTCAAATCGTTCAGACATACTGTGATCTGAGATGCCATCGCAGAAAATGCAGCATGTTTGCAGAAAGAATATGCAGACACATGCAGGAACAGTTAGCACTTTCACTTTGTAGAACTGCTCCAGTTTAGGCACTTGACTGCACTGTCTAAGTTTTCTTTAAAGGGACAGTCTACCATAGAATTGTTATTGTTTTAAAAGATAGATAATCCCTTTATTACTCATTCCCCAGTTTTGCATAACCAACACAGTTATATTAATATACTTTTTACCTTTGTGATTACCTTGTATCTAGGAACCTTCTTCCAGCCCCCTGATCACATGACTGTGACTGTTTATTATCTATTGTCTTAAATTTAGCATTGTATTGTGCTAGATCTTAAATAACTGTCTGTGCCTGAACACAGTGTTATCTATATGGCCCACGTGTACTTTCTATCTCTTTGTGTTGAAAAGAGATTTAAAAAGTATGTGATAAGAGGCAGCCCTCAAAGGCTTAGAAATTAGCATATGAGCCAACCTATGTTTAGTATAAACTAAGAATACCAAGAGAAAACAGCAAATTTGATGATAAAAGTAAATTGGAAAGTCGATTAAAATTAAAAGTCCTATCTGAATAATGAAAGTTTAATTTATACTTGACTGTCCCTTTAACATAGTGCATCCAGAGCAAAGTGCTGTTTGAAGAGAATAGACAAATATGGAACAGCAGTACAGAAATTGTTGACTGGCTCTCAGGAATTTTTTCCAACCCTCATCGCTAGCCTTTCCTGATCTGCTGTGACTTCTGAATGTAAGATGTTGAGTAATGCACCTTTTTTATTAGTACGTTTCTACCTTGTGATGTTAGATTAAGAGAAAATGAAATGTATTTGAGACATTTTAAAAACTTTGCTTTACTCTCCAGTCAATCAACACATTGCAATTTAGCTGGTACTTAAGTGTAACTGCCTAATTTAAAATTTTATTTCAAAATGACCTGCAGAAAAATGTTCTCAAAAAAAAATCTCATTGCAGAAAGTTCTGTCTCTGGGATAGTGTGAATACCAGACTACCAGTTGCAAATGCCTGAAGGCTATTCCACTGTTAAACTTATCTGATCTAAAGAACCATCAAAGATTTTTTTTAGCAATGTAAAACTTTTTGGACCAGGAGAAGTTATTCTCATAAAAAACAAAAACAACAAAAACACAGTGGTATGACAAATTGACAAATTCTTCCCAGTGACAGAACAGTTTAAGCCAGTAGGAATACTTAGGATCCAGATATACTTTAGGAGCCAGACTGTGGTATTTGTGTGCGTATGTGTGTATATATATATATATATATATGCACATATATATATATACACATACATATACACGGTGGGTGGGATAATCTTCCTTGACAAAGCTGCAAAACGTACGTTGGAACTCTTCCCACCAATACATCAAAATGTGCCAGTGACTCTTAGGGCAGAGCTTAACCTAGCCGGTCGAGGATAGCGGTTGGTAAGCGGTTCAGTTTCTGCTCTCTATCCGCATTCATCCGGCAGTCTGGTTCACTCTGGACAGTATATATTAACTGTTTTCCATTTGGATCCCTTTGCACTGTTTTCACTGAGCATTTGTGACAAATTTTAATGTTTTTTTTAGTAAATATTTTTACCTGATCCCGCTGTGGGATACGGTTTGCCTACCTGTAATAAAGTAGGTGTGTGCACAACACAGAGCTTGTATTAGCTCTAACAAATGTGAGTAATTATTCGTCCTATCACTGTATCTTGCCCAGTGGGTTACAGTGTTACACTATTTTGTGTTTTCTTCTCTCATTTGAGGACCTATTGAAGATTCAAGTCATTAGATCTTTCTCTCAGAACGGACATATCCTTCCATTATTTATTGAACTTTTGTTCACACCGGTTTCACACTTATTTAACATATACCTGCTATTCCATGCCAAGGGGTACATATACCCGCTATACCATGCCTGGGGGTACATATACCTGCTATACCATGCTGGAGGTACATATACCTGTTATACCATTCCAGGGGGTACATATACCTGATATACCAAGCCGGGGGTACAAATACCTGCTATGCCAGGGGTACAGATACCTACTATACCATGCCTGGGGGTACATATACCTACTATACCATGCTAGGGGGTACAAATATTGGCTATACCATGCCAGGGGGTACATATACCTACTATAACAAGCCAGGGGTACAAATACCTGCTATACCATGCCAGGTGGTACAAATACCTACTATACCATGCCTGGGGGTACATATACCTGCTATACCATGCCGGGTGTACAAATACCTGCTATACCATGCCTGGGGGTTCATATACCTGCTATACCATGCCTGGGGGTACAAATACTAACTATACCATAGGTTTGAAATTGGAAAGATTAGAAGCAGATAGAGAATAACAAAATTAGTCTAAAATCAAAGCTGCTTATTACTCATTGATCAGAAATGTATATAAAATACCATCATAGTTTGTGACAAACACACATAAATAGAAAATAAAAATAAAAAGCAATACGGATTACAAAATACAAAACACAAACAGGTCCGGGTTGGCACTAAAGCTGGAAGTCCTGGTGAATGGCCAAATGTCACACAAAAAAATAGAACACCAGTACTTAACAGTAACAGTGTCTGAATCCAGAAATTCCAAATTTCCTCCAAGAGTGAGTCCCAAGAAATGCTGCTCTCTTATAGCCTGGCTTCCTCGTCCTAGGCTCCGGGTCAGGGATGCAAAATGGAGAAAAGGAAAAAGATAGTGCAAATAGATTCAAGTGAGATTTATTTGGCACAATGACATGCAAACAGTTAAAACTTACTTACTAGAGGTAACTAGTTAAAAAGCATAGAGATGGGGGGGGCGGAGCCGGCCGCAAGTGAAGATGGCCACACGGAAATAATGCTCTGACACACACTCCGGGGAGAACTGGCCAAAAGGAGTTAAAACTCTGCAAAACGAGGATACCTAAACTCCCATGCAACAGAACAACTTGCAGAACCAGATGAACAATTTAAACCGCCATCACGCTACTGCTACCTGGAAATCTAGCTGAGGCCTAAAAAAACTGCGCAAGGACATTGCATTAATATTGCGCCAGAGAATCACACAGAGGGCAGAGTGTCACAAAGGAAACATAAGTACCAATAATGCCATAAATGCTAATCTGCAGCAAACACCATTTTGCCTCATAGCCATCAAAGGGCACATCAAACAAATGGTCTCAAACAACCTTACAGGGATTACAAGTGGCACTTTCTCTTATCTTCAACATCATTAAGAGCCACAAACAATGCAGGTGCCTGGACCAAACCTTTTTTTTTTATCTCACAGAACACCCCGCAGACCTAAACAAGCAGTTTTAGCTATTTTAATTACGCTGCTAAACTCTACACAGGCTGCGGCCTTCACGAGTTGCTCCAATGTGGCACTAAAAATACATGACAGACATCACAAGATAAAGTGGATATGACTACTCAACCTGATACTTTTAGCAGACCAACAGGCAGACCCTTACAACAAACAGATGATCTGGAGTTCTCTAAGTTTTATTGAAAAAATTCTGACACAAACACCTCATGCTAATGCCATAATTAGTTAGGAGCACATTCATAATAAGCCCATATTGTGAGAAGTTGACACTGGAAACATGATTTAAGCCTGCAATAATCACTCACTGAGATATATCACTTCCAGCTCATTATAGAACAAAGTATTGTCGCATTAAACCTATCGTACCTACACTGTGACAAAATAAATAGAATTGTGCACTATATCCAGACAGCAAGCTCACTGAAAAAGGGCTCTCTACTGTATACAACACTGCACTGGTGATCCAACTGCATAAAGGACAAATACTTATGAGCAAAAGACATAACCCTCTCATAATGACCTCCAGAAGATTGACTAAATCTGTCAAACTAACAAAGGTGACAAACACAACAGAGGCAAAAATGGAAACATACTTTAAAGTAATAGAGGCAGCAGCTTCATCACCCCATTCTATAGCATCCACAGACCCAGAGGATAGCACTGAAACACACCTACAACAGACTGAAGACTGTCCCATCACAAGAGCGAACCTACTACTAATACCTTCAAAAGAAGATTTTAAATCTTTTATGGTCCAAGTTAACCAGACAGCCACACAGAGGTTAAAAGAGATGTGGCAGATCTAGGCCAGAGAGACCTACAGGTTGAAGAACGGACAGAAGAAATCTTCAGAAACAAGCACCATGGCAATCACAATAGAACAACACAACTATTCTCCAACTACAGTCCCAAATTGAGGACTTAGACAAAGGAAACATAAGACAAAACTTAAGAATTAGAGGTGCTCCTGAAACCATCTGATCTTCACAGTTAAACACCTACCTCCAACACCTCTTCGATCACATATTAAAGAACAAAGATTTACAGATTGCATATCACTCTTTATGAGTCCCAGACCTCCCTTTTGTACAACTTTCCATATTCCCTTTCCCGAGGAGGAGTGAGACTGATAATGTCCTGCAGATTGATATAACTGGGTAAGAGATTCCATTTTGGCATGCAACCTAACACATACTCCAAATATGTTACATAGAACGATTAATTTTATTTCACCGAACACTAAAGGGCTAAAATACCCTCTGAAACGATCTATAGCTTTTAAACGGTTCGAAAAACATAAAAACTCCATAGTCTTGATACAAGAGACCCATTTTTTAAACTCATCGGAACCCAAATTTACCTCTAAATTTCACCCCATTGGGTTTTTCAATTCAGCACATAAATAAACTGACACACAAAGACATAATGCTCCAACTGATTAACAAAATAACGGACATTGAGGATAGGATCTTCATCTTGGTAGGCCTGATTTTTCAAAGACACGTAACCTTGGTAAACGTATACGCGCCTAACACTTAAAAGAGTACCCTTTTTAAAAAAAACTAATATCCCTAATCGCTGAACATAGAAAGTAATCTCTGCTCATAGGAGGGGACATTAATGTCATATTGGATCCAAAACTAGACTCCACTTCCACAAAACCAAACCCATCCTCTAGACCCCCTAACATAGTTTTCGATTTCCTTAAATATACAGGTGTAGTAGATATATAGAGAATCCAACACCCTACACAACGTAACTATTCCTTCTACTCTAATCCATAGTCCCAATATACTCGCATTGATTACATACTCATTGACCAACTTAGCATGAGCCCGGTGAGAGATTCTGACATCTGCTCAACAGCTTGGTCAGACCACTCACTTATCACTTTATCTATAGACTGATTAGACGGCCCCTCGGCCCCATACATATGGAGATTAGACGAAACACTGCTAAGACATACACCTACACACCACAAAATTACCCAAACAATACAAGAATATTTCCAGCATAACACTCTACCGGAAATTACACCCCTTACCCTGTGGGACGCACACAAAACAGTAGTTAGAGGAGAGTACATCAAGCAAAGAGCTAGATTGAGGAAAATCTTTAACCAGGCTATATGAAATGGCACAACTTTAGAATTACAACACAAACAAAATCCAAAGGACACCCAGAATTATCCAAGATCAGGAAAGAAATTCCCTACTAACAAATGAAGCCCAGAGGAAAGCCCTTTATTTAAGAAAAATGTTTTTCCATGAGAGCAACTATGCAGGCTTGTTATTGGCGAGAGCCCTTAGAGAGAAAACAGCCAAAACACACATTTATAAACTGAAGAAAGGTGACGGGACGCTAGTACATGACAGCAAAAAAATAGCAGACCAATTTAGAAATTATTACAAACAACTATATAACCTCCCAGAAGACACTTCTCCCACTCATATTACCCAAATTAAAGATTATATTAAGGGAGCACAGTTGAATGTGCTAAGTCCTGCTCAAAAAGACAAATTAGAAAAACCAATATCTTTAATAGAAATATTAAAAGCCATCAACAACCTACCACAAGGGAAATGCCCTGGACCTGATGGTCTTCCGAATGCCTACTATAAAACTTACAAATCACTGTTAGCACCTTATCTATTAAAGCTCTTTCATTCCTTAGATGAAAATCTCTAATTGTCCTCAGTGATGCAAGAAGCTCACACAGCAGTTATATTAAAACCGGACAAACAACTTGAGGACACTAATAGCTACAGACCAATCTCGTTATTAAATTCTGATTTGAAAATGCTAGGCAAGATGTAAACACTATAATCCAAGATCTCATTCATACAGATCAAGTGGGTTTTGTGCCGCGTCGAGAGGCGCAGGACAACACCATAAGAGCATTACTGTTGGCTTAGTATGCCAAAATATTAGAATGAACCAAATATCAGGGTAATTCCAATTGGCCCTCATGATTTCAAAATAGCCCTATATGCCGTCGATCTCCTTTTCTCAATCACGTCCCCAGATAGCACAATCCCAGTACTTTTAGAAGAGCTTCAAGTATTTGTTAATATCTTGAATCAGAAATTCTAAATATATCAATGGACCCCAATTTTAAAAAATTGGATAAAATTATTCCTCTTAAACTCCAAAAAGAAATATTTAGGGATTGCCCTCTCTTCCAACTCTGCCATCCTTTTCGAAAAAAATTACAAACTATTATTACATAACACACAAAAGGAATTATCAAACTGGTCATCTAAACCACTGTCATGGTGGGGCAGGACCCAGTCCATTAAGATGACAACCTTACCAAAAATCCTTTACATATTACTAGGGATGCACCGAAATGAAAATTCTGGACCGAAACCGATACCGAAAATTCAGGATGCCCCTAGCCGAAAACCGAAACGAAACCGAAATGTTTTTTTTTCTTTTTTGACTACAGTGTGTGTGTGTGTGTAGCTGAGAGAGCTTGTAGGCAGGAAAGCTCCAACAAATGAGTGTAGTCACTTGTACCGTAGGGTGTAATCTGCAGTGAAACTGGTGAAGCTCTACAAGGGAGAGCTTGGTTATAGCCAGACAACAATACGAGGTGGACATGTGTTTTGTTTTTGGGTGTAGTTATCTGTGCGATGGGCGTGGCTGCACCTGATCGTCTCTCATCATATCTCCGCCTAGTTCCTGGATCGGGTCTCACACTGACCCATCAGATTATATGTCCGGAGCCCTAAATGGAGTCTTCCTGTCACCTATCACCAGGACCACCGGAATTAGCTACGACCTTACGTGCAAGGTGGTTATAGAAAGTTACTGTGCTTTTTTGTATACACTGTCTGGTGGGTGCTAATTTGTGCCAACTGTGTGCGAGCTTGGGGCTTATGCATATATAGTGTGCATGCATATTTGCCTCAAGTGAATAGAATGTCTACGCACAAGAGGCTGATGTATGAGCACTGTATATAAGGCTTATATATATTCATTGTGTGTGCTTAGGGCTGTGTCTGATAATATCAAGTGTTTATAAAGATGTTACTTATACTCTTTTGAATACTGTAGTCAGAACTTTGGTTTACTTCTAAAAAAAAAAAAAAAAAAAAAAAAAGGCACTGCTGGTTTCAAATATCATCATGTCATGGTACTTATGTGTGTGCTCTATGTATAATACCAGTGCTGTGCTGCTCACCTTATGCTAAGGATAGACATGTAACTCAATAGAACAGGGGAGGGCTGTACATTTTTAGCCATTTTGGTCCTCTTTGGGCCGAAATTAGAGTTGCACATTTTTGGCGGCCCAACTTTTGGTGCATCGCTAGTATTATTCTTTTTTTATTTCTGTGTAACAGAATCAGATTTAACCGTTTTTTGGTTTTTTTTACCAATTATCAAAATAAAGTATAGTCCTAGAAAAGTATTATTATATGCAAAACAGTAAGTCAAGTAATGAACTCAAACAGCAGTTCTAGGCTGGCATCAAATTTGAAATATGCTACACAATAATTTTACCGAAAATAAAAGGCATAAAAACCGAAAACCGAAATAACCAAAAATGCAATTTTCGGCCGAAACTTTCTGCGGCCGAAATTTCGGTGCATCCCTACATATTACAATCCATGCCAATTCCTCTCCCAAACTGGTACATACAGTAACTGCAAACCACCATAAACACATTCATATGGGGTAAACACAAACCGCGCATTAGCAAAAACAAAATGTATGCTTACCTGATAAATTTATTTATTTCCGGATATGGAGAGTCCACAACGTCATTCCAATTACTAGTGGGAATATCACTCCTGGCCATCAGTGGGAGGCAAAGAGCACCACAGCAAAACTGTTAAGTGTCACTCCCCTATCCATAATCCACAGTCATTCGACCGAAGGGAAATGGAAAAAGGAATAACACAAAAGGTGTAGAGGTGCCCGAGGTTTAGTCAAAAATAACTGTCTTAATTAAGGGTGGGGTCGTGGACTCTCCATATCCAGAAAGAAATTTATCAGGTAAGCATAAATGTTGTTTTCTTTCCTAAGATATGGAGAGTCCACAACGTCATTCCAATTACTAGTGGGAACCAATACCCAAGCTAGAGGACACAGAATGAAAAGGGAGGGAGAACAAGACAGGCAGACCTAAACAGAAGGCACCACTGCTTGAAGAACCTTTCTCTCAAAAGAAGCCTCATCCGAGGCAAAAGTATCAAATATGGAAAATTTTGAAAAAGTATGCAGAGAGGACCAAGCTGCAGCCTTGCAAAACTGTTCCACAGAAGCTTCATTTTTAAAAGCCCAAGAAGAGGAGACAGCCCAAGTAGAATGAGCTGTAATTCTCTAAGGAGGCTGCTGACCAGCAGTCTCATAAGCAAAACAAATCATACTTCTCAACCAAAGAGAAAGAGAAGTAGCAGAAGCCTTCTGACCCTTATGCTTTCCAGAGAAACAAACAGGGCAGAGGACTGGCGAAAATCTTAAGTAGCCTGTAGGTAGAATTTTACATCCAGGTTGTGCAACAGGCGTTCCTTATGTGAATAAGGATCAGGACAGAAAGAAGGAACAATTTCCTGATTAATATTTTTATCCGAAACCACCTTGGAGAAACCCTAATTTAGTACGCAGGACCGCCTTATCCGCATGAAAGATAAGGTAAGGCGAATCACACTGCAAAGCTGAGAGTTCAACTCTCCTAGAAGAAGAAATAGCAACAAGAAATAAAACCTTCGAAGATAACTTAATGTCTATGGAATGCATTGGCTCAAACGGAGCATGTTGCAAAACTTTAAGAACAAGGTTAAGGCTCCAAGGAGGAGCAACAGGTTTAAACACAGGCCTGATTCTGACCAGGGCCTGACAAAAAGATTCATCATCTGGCACATCCGTCAGACGTTTATGTAAAAGAATAGAGTGCAGAAATCTGACCTTTCAGAGAACTGACTGATAACCTTTCTCCAAAACTTCCTGGAGAAAATACCAGAACCTGCGAGGCCATGCAGAAGCTATTAGAATTACCGAAGCTCTCTCCTGATTGATACGAGCAATGACTTGTGGAAGGAGCGCAAACGGAGGAAACAGGTATGCTAGACCAAAAACCCAAGGATCTGCCAGAGCATCTATCAGAGCGGCCTGAGGATCTCTTGACCTTGGGTTCTCCCGAGACGTCATCAGATCCAACTCCAGCATCCCCCACTTGAGGGTTAACCTGTAAAACACCTCCGGATGGAAAGCCCACTCCTCGGGGGGAAATGTCTGTCTGCACAGGAAATCCGCTTCCAAGTTGTTCACTCCTGGAATGTCGATGGCAGAAAGACAACATTTGTGAGCTTCCGCCCACATCCGAGTCCACGGATTTCATCCTTACTTATGGGATATCGCCTCCTGGTCAGCAGGAGGAGGCAAAGAGCACCACAGCAGAGCTGTATATATAGCTCCTCCCTTCCCTCCCACTCCAGTCATTCGACCGAAGTTAGGAAGAGAAAGGAAAAGCCAAGGTGCAAAGGTGACTGAAGTTTAACAAAGAGAAAAACCTGTTTTAGAAAATGACAGGGTGGGCCGTGGACTTGTCATATAGTAAAAGAAATACATTTATCAGGTAAGCATAAATTTCCTTTTCTTTTACAAGATATGACGAGTCCACGGATTTCATCCTTACTTATGGGATACAATTCCAAAGGATTCACACCAATAAAGATATTTACGCCATATCTTATGGTAAATCATTCTAGTAACAGGCTTACATGCCTGAATCAAGGTATGAATGACCGAATCAGAGAATCCTCGCTTAGATAAAATCAAGCGTTCAATCTCCAAGCAGTCAGCTGCAGAGAAACTAGATTCGGATGATGGAAGGGTCCCTGAATGAGAAGGTCCTGCCTCAATGGAAGCTTCCACTGTGGCAGAGAGGACATGTCCATCAGATCTGCATACCAAGTCCTGCGAGGCCACGCAGGAGCGATGAGAATCACGAAGCCCTCTCCTGTTTGATCCGAGCAATCACCCGGGGAAGGAGAGCAAATGGTGGAAACACATAAGCTAGGTTGAACGACCAAGGCACTGCCAATGCATCCATCAGTTCAGCCTGAGGATCCCTGGACTTGGATCCGTATCTCGGGAGCTTGGCATTCTGACAAGATGCCATAAGATAAAGCTCTGGTCTGCCCCATCTGAGAATCAGGGTGGCAAAGACCTCTTGATGGAGTTCCCATTCCCCCGGATGAAACGTCTGTCTGCTCAAAAAATCCGCTTCCCAGTTATCCACTCCTGGGATGTAGATTGCTGACAGATAACAAGAGTGAGCCTCCGCCCACTGAATTATCTTGGATACTTCTGTCATCGCTAAGGAACTCCTTGTTCCTCCCTGATGATTGATGTAAGCCACAGTCGTGATGTTGTCCGACTGAAATCGGATGAATTTGGCCGAAGCCAACTGAGGCCAAGCCTGAAGCGTATTGAATATTGCTCTTAACTCCAGAATATTGATTGGAATTAGAGACTCCGACCGAGTCCACACACCCTGAGCCTTCAGGGAATTCCAGACTGCACCCCATCCTAGTAGACTGCCGTCCGTTGTCACTATCACCCATGAGGGTCTGCGGAAGCACGTCCCTTGGGACAGATGATCCTGCGACAACCACCAAAGAAGAGAGTCTCTTGTCTCCGGATCCAGATCTATCTGAGGAGACAAATTTGCACAATCTCCATTCCACTGTCTGAGCATGCTCAGTTGTAGAGGTCTGAGATGAAAACGAGCAAATGGAATGATGTCCATTGCCGCCACCATCAATCCAATTACCTCCATGCACTGAGCCACTGATGGTCGAGGATTGGACTGAAGAGATCGGCATGTAATCAGAATCTTTAACTTTCTGACTTCCGTCAAGAAGATTTTCATGGATATAGAAACTATTAAGAGTTCCCAGGAAAGGAACCCTTGTATGTGGAATTAGTGAACTCTTTTCTAGATTCAGCTTCCACCCGTGAGTCCTTAGAAAGGATAGAACAATGTCGGTATGAGACTTTGTCAGCTGATAAGACGACGCCTGGATCAGAATATCGTCCAGATAAGGCGCCACTACAATGCCCTGCGGCCTGAGAACCGCCAGCAGAGACCCTAGAACTTTCGTGAAGATACTGGGTGCTGTGGCCAGCCCGAAAGGAAGGGCCACGAACTGAAAATGTTTGTCCAGAAAGGCAAACCTCAGGAACTGGTGATGATCTCTGTGGAAAGGAAAATGAAGATATGCATCCTTTAAGTCCACGGTAGTCATATATTGACCCTGCTGGATCAATGGAAGAATTGTTCGAATAGTCTCCATCTTGAAGGATGGAACTCTGAGAAACTTGTTTAGACTCTTGAGATCTAAAATGGGTTGGAATGTTCCCTCTTTTTTGGGAACCACAAAAAGTTTTGAGTAAAACCCCTGCCCCTGTTCTTGTAATGGGACGGGACATAGTACTCCCATGGAGGAGAGATCCCTTACACGGCATAAGAACGCCTCTCTATTTATCTGGTCGACAGACAATCGTGAAAGAAGAAATCTTCCTCCGGGGAAGGAACATTTGAACTCCAAGTTTAGTCATAGAGCACATAGACACAAAAGACAATGCTCTAACCATAAGGTACCACGAGATGGTACAGAGCCACCTACGCTCCCAATTTGATAACTGGAAGGTAGAAAAAGAATTAACCAATATGCCGTCACACCAGTAACGGTAGTAAAGTGCACAGACGGCCTACCATTGGAGACCCTGTTGTGAGGCCCATAACGAAGGTTAATCCATCAGGACCATCCTCTGAGGATATAGAAGTTCACGTAGTGATGAAAACTACAGCTTTCCAGCCTTTTAGCTGATATGGCCCTGGAAACAGTGTTGTAAATAGAAGGTATGCCTAAGGCACCAATTCCATCTGAAATTGAAATTCTCAGTAACAAGGAGAAAATCCCTCCGGCTATGCTTCAAAGTCATGGTAAAAAGAAAGAAGCATCCTAACCCCGAAGGGAGTGAGAAGGACACGCAGGGCACTATATGACGGCCAGAAAATTTCGATTAGAACCCATAGGAGAAATTTGTTGGCCAATAGTTAACAGACTCCCCAACAGCAAACGCTGAAGAGAGAGTAGGGTCAAAAAGAAAAAATAAATTTGAACAAGCTGTAATCCAATTTAAACATAGGACACGATACTGTTCTTTCAAATATGAAACTCAAGAGAAATCAGGAGCTGTACCTGGGTCCAAACCCACAACCTCCTGCTTCAGGTGCGGTTTAAACAAACAAGGGGAGGAAGGGTGTCATGACCCAGCCTGGGCTTGAACCTGGAACCTGATTCTTTATTTGTTGCCGCTGTTTCCCAGTCTGTGGTTCTAACCTCTTCACCAGATGGCTTGCACTCTTAACTCTGAAGCAACTCATTCATGTGGGAATGTGCACCATCCTACGCCACTAAGGATGAGTTAACAAACAACAAAACAGCCGCAATTCCCTGAAATAAAATTTACTGTCTCTTTAAAATGTTAAGAGCGTTTTATTTCTGACGTGCAGAAGCATATAATAACATAAAGACGGCTGTAAGTAGACGTTACTAACTATTCTTAAAAACAAAGTCCCTGCAGAGACCCGCAGAGCACTGCCTGTGAGTCAAAGTATGTTGGAGACTTTAAATATTAAAGCGTGGCGGGTACTGGTGTCACCAGACTCTTAACAGCCATCACCTTAGAAGGAACATGTTAGCACAGGAAAATACGGTACTGTCTCTTTAAATTTTAAAAGTGAACATTTTTTCTGTGAACTAACCGCTTATAAAGTAACTTTATCTTACATGCGCTGCTGTTCCATCCCAAGAATGAATTGAACAAGGAACAGAGATTATGTCAAACAGGCATACCAAAGGGCAACTCCCGGACCCCATTACTTGTTAAATAAGACACCGGGAGAAATAACTACACAGATTCGTAGAGTAAGTAACCTCTGAACCGTATGTCAACGAAAAAGGGAAGCAGTGTCACACAGAGTGCGTATTCTGTATCGAGCATACCCATAAGTAACGTGAGCGCATCAAACAGCTCCCGGTCGCCCTCAAAACATTAGATAGAGTGGGTCACCAGAAAAAATAAACTATGCAGTCCCTCAGATTAGGTAATTATCAATTGTACCCTTTACTGAAAACGTGCCGGCATAAAAGCCTTGCAATACACACATGCTCCGTGGGCGTGTAGAAGACGTCTCCTTGCCTACATCAGAATTATACTAATGGAGTCAATATAAAACGTGTAATGAATACACAACACAGATTCTTCATTGTAACACCCACATAAGAGAGCGAGTCAGAAAACTTTTCCCAGTCGCCATCTTTCTCAAATAGAGCCACCGGGAGAAAACAGAATTTATGTTTACCTGATAAATTACTTTCTCCAACGGTGTGTCCGGTCCACGGCGTCATCCTTACTTGTGGGATATTCTCTTCCCCAACAGGAAATGGCAAAGAGCCCAGCAAAGCTGGTCACATGATCCCTCCTAGGCTCCGCCTACCCCAGTCATTCGACCGACGTTAAGGAGGAATATTTGCATAGGAGAAACCATATGGTACCGTGGTGACTGTAGTTAAAGAAAATAAATTATCAGACCTGATTAAAAAAACCAGGGCGGGCCGTGGACCGGACACACCGTTTGAGAAAGTAATTTATCAGGTAAACATAAATTCTGTTTTCTCCAACATAGGTGTGTCCGGTCCACGGCGTCATCCTTACTTGTGGGAACCAATACCAAAGCTTTAGGACACGGATGAAGGGAGGGAGCAAATCAGGTCACCTAAATGGAAGGCACCACGGCTTGCAAAACCTTTCTCCCAAAAATAGCCTCAGAAGAAGCAAAAGTATCAAACTTGTAAAATTTGGTAAAAGTGTGCAGTGAAGACCAAGTCGCTGCCCTACATATCTGATCAACAGAAGCCTCGTTCTTGAAGGCCCATGTGGAAGCCACAGCCCTAGTGGAATGAGCTGTGATTCTTTCGGGAGGCTGCCGTCCGGCAGTCTCGTAAGCCAATCTGATGATGCTTTTAATCCAAAAAGAGAGAGAGGTAGAAGTTGCTTTTTGACCTCTCCTTTTACCGGAATAAACAACAAACAAGGAAGATGTTTGTCTGAAATCCTTTGTAGCATCTAAATAGAATTTTAGAGCGCGAACAACATCCAAATTGTGCAACAAACGTTCCTTCTTTGAAACTGGTTTCGGACACAGAGAAGGTACGATAATCTCCTGGTTAATGTTTTTGTTAGAAACAACTTTTGGAAGAAAACCAGGTTTAGTACGTAAAACCACCTTATCTGCATGGAACACCAGATAAGGAGGAGAACACTGCAGAGCAGATAATTCTGAAACTCTTCTAGCAGAAGAAATTGCAACTAAAAACAAAACTTTCCAAGATAATAACTTAATATCAACGGAATGCAAGGGTTCAAACGGAACCCCCTGAAGAACTGAAAGAACTAAATTGAGACTCCAAGGAGGAGTCAAAGGTTTGTAAACAGGCTTAATTCTAACCAGAGCCTGAACAAAGGCTTGAACATCTGGCACAGCGGCCAGCCTTTTGTGAAGTAACACAGACAAGGCAGAAATCTGTCCCTTCAGGGAACTTGCAGATAATCCTTTTTCCAATCCTTCTTGAAGGAAGGATAGAATCCTAGGAATCTTAACCTTGTCCCAAGGGAATCCTTTAGATTCACACCAACAGATATATTTTTTCCAAATTTTGTGGTAAATCTTTCTAGTTACAGGCTTTCTGGCCTGAACAAGAGTATCGATAACAGAATCTGAGAATCCTCGCTTCGATAAGATCAAGCGTTCAATCTCCAAGCAGTCAGCTGGAGTGAAACCAGATTCGGATGTTCGAACGGACCCTGAACAAGAAGGTCTCGTCTCAAAGGTAGCTTCCAAGGAGGAGCCGATGACATATTCACCAGATCTGCGTACCAAGTCCTGCGTGGCCACGCAGGAGCTATCAAGATCACCGACGCCCTCTCCTGATTGATCCTGGCTACCAGCCTGGGGATGAGAGGAAACGGCGGGAACACATAAGCTAGTTTGAAGGTCCAAGGTGCTACTAGTGCATCCACTAGAGCCGCCTTGGGATCCCTGGATCTGGACCCGTAGCAGGGAACTTTGAAGTTCTGACGAGAGGCCATCAGATCCATGTCTGGAATGCCCCACAGCTGAGTGACTTGGGCAAAGATTTCCGGATGGAGTTCCCACTCCCCCGGATGCAATGTCTGACGACTCAGAAAATCCGCTTCCCAATTTTCCACTCCTGGGATGTGGATAGCAGACAGGTGGCAGGAGTGAGACTCCGCCCATAGAATGATTTTGGTCACTTCTTCCATCGCCAGGGAACTCCTTGTTCCCCCCTGATGGTTGATGTACGCAACAGTTGTCATGTTGTCTGATTGAAACCGTATGAACTTGGCCCTCGCTAGCTGAGGCCAAGCCTTCAGAGCATTGAATATCGCTCTCAGTTCCAGAATATTTATCGGTAGAAGAGATTCTTCCCGAGACCAAAGACCCTGAGCTTTCAGGGATCCCCAGACCGCGCCCCAGCCCATCAGACTGGCGTCGGTCGTGACAATGACCCACTCTGGTCTGCGGAATGTCATCCCTCGTGACAGGTTGTCCAGGGACAGCCACCAACGGAGTGAGTCTCTGGTCCTCTGATTTACTTGTATCTTCGGAGACAAGTCTGTATAGTCCACATTCCACTGACTGAGCATGCACAGTTGTAATGGTCTTAGATGAATGCGTGCAAAAGGAACAATGTCCATTGCCGCTACCATCAACCCGATCACTTCCATGCACTGAGCTATGGAAGGAAGAGGAACGGAATGAAGTATCCGACAAGAGTCTAGAAGTTTTGTTTTTCTGGCCTCTGTCAGAAAAATCCTCATTTCTAAGGAGTCTATTATTGTTCCCAAGAAGGGAACCCTTGTTGACGGAGATAGAGAACTCTTTTCCACGTTCACTTTCCATCCGTGAGATCTGAGAAAGGCCAGGACAATGTCCGTGTGAGCCTTTGCTTGAGGAAGGGACGACGCTTGAATCAGAATGTCGTCCAAGTAAGGTACTACAGCAATGCCCCTTGGTCTTAGCACAGCTAGAAGGGACCCTAGTACCTTTGTGAAAATCCTTGGAGCAGTGGCTAATCCGAAAGGAAGCGCCACGAACTGGTAATGTTTGTCCAGGAATGCGAACCTCAGGAACCGATGATGTTCCTTGTGGATAGGAATATGTAGATACGCATCCTTTAAATCCACCGTGGTCATGAATTGACCTTCCTGGATGGAAGGAAGAATAGTTCGAATGGTTTCCATCTTGAACGATGGAACCTTGAGAAACTTGTTTAAGATCTTGAGATCTAAGATTGGTCTGAACGTTCCCTCTTTTTTGGGAACTATAAACAGATTGGAGTAGAACCCCATCCCTTGTTCTCTTAATGGAACGGGATGAATCACTCCCATTTTTAACAGGTCTTCTACACAATGTAAGAATGCCTGTCTTTTTATGTGGTCTGAAGACAACTGAGACCTGTGGAACCTCCCCCTTGGGGGAAGTCCCTTGAATTCCAGAAGATAACCTTGGGAGACTATTTCTAGCGCCCAAGGATCCAGAACATCTCTTGCCCAAGCCTGAGCGAAGAGAGAGAGTCTGCCCCCCACCAGATCCGGTCCCGGATCGGGGGCCAACATTTCATGCTGTCTTGGTAGCAGTGGCAGGTTTCTTGGCCTGCTTTCCCTTGTTCCAGCCTTGCATTGGTCTCCAAGCTGGCTTGGCTTGAGAAGTATTACCCTCTTGCTTAGAGGACGTAGCACTTTGGGCTGGTCCGTTTCTACGAAAGGGACGAAAATTAGGTTTATTTTTTGCCTTGAAAGGCCGATCCTGAGGAAGGGCGTGGCCCTTACCCCCAGTGATATCCGAGATAATCTCTTTCAAGTCAGGGCCAAACAGCGTTTTCCCCTTGAAAGGAATGTTAAGTAGCTTGTTCTTGGAAGACGCATCAGCCGACCAAGATTTCAACCAAAGCGCTCTGCGCGCCACAATAGCAAACCCAGAATTCTTAGCCGCTAACCTAGCCAATTGCAAAGTGGCGTCTAGGGTGAAAGAATTAGCCAATTTGAGAGCATTGATTCTGTCCATAATCTCCTCATAAGGAGGGGAATCACTGTCGACCGCCTTTATCAGCTCATCGAACCAGAAACATGCGGCTGTAGCGACAGGGACAATGCATGAAATTGGTTGTAGAAGGTAACCCTGCTGAACAAACATCTTTTTAAGCAAACCTTCTAATTTTTTATCCATAGGATCTTTGAAAGCACAACTATCCTCTATGGGTATAGTGGTGCGTTTGTTTAAAGTGGAAACCGCTCCCTCGACCTTGGGGACTGTCTGCCATAAGTCCTTTCTGGGGTCGACCATAGGAAACAATTTTTTAAATATGGGGGGAGGGACGAAAGGAATACCGGGCCTTTCCCATTCTTTATTAACAATGTCCGCCACCCGCTTGGGTATAGGAAAAGCTTCTGGGAGCCCCGGCACCTCTAGGAACTTGTCCATTTTACATAGTTTCTCTGGGATGACCAACTTGTCACAATCATCCAGAGTGGATAATACCTCCTTAAGCAGAATGCGGAGATGTTCCAACTTAAATTTAAATGCAATCACATCAGGTTCAGCTTGTTGAGAAATGTTCCCTGAATCAGTAATTTCTCCCTCAGACAAAACCTCCCTGGCCCCATCAGACTGAGTTAGGGGCCCTTCAGAAATATTAATATCAGCGTCGTCATGCTCTTCAGTATCTAAAACAGAGCAGTCGCGCTTACGCTGATAAGTGTTCATTTTGGCTAAAATGTTTTTGACAGAATTATCCATTACAGCCGTTAATTGTTGCATAGTAAGGAGTATTGGCGCGCTAGATGTACTAGGGGCCTCCTGAGTGGGCAAGACTCGTGTAGACGAAGGAGGGAATGATGCAGTACCATGCTTACTCCCCTCACTTGAGGAATCATCTTGGGCATCATTGTCATTGTCACATAAATCACATTTATTTAAATGAATAGGAATTCTGGCTTCCCCACATTCAGAACACAGTCTATCTGGTAGTTCAGACATGTTAAACAGGCATAAACTTGATAACAAGTACAAAAAACGTTTTAAAATAAAACCGTTACTGTCACTTTAAATTTTAAACTGAACACACTTTATTACTGCAAATGCGAAAAAACATGAAGTAATTGTTCAAAATTCACCAAATTTTCACCACAGTGTCTTAAAGCCTTAAAAGTATTGCACACCAAATTTGGAAGCTTTAACCCTTAAAATAACGGAACCGGAGCCGTTTTGAACTTTAACCCCTTTACAGTCCCTGGTATCTGCTTTGCTGAGACCCAACCAAGCCCCAAGGGGAATACGATACCAAATGACGCCTTCAGAAAGTCTTTTCTAAGTATCAGAGCTCCTCTCACATGCGACTGCATGCCATGCCTCTCAAAAACAAGTGCGCAACACCGGCGCGAAAATGAGGCTCTGCCTATGCTTTGGGAAAGCCCCTAAAGAATAAGGTGTCTAAAACAGTGCCTGCCGATATTATTATATCAAAATACCCAGATAAAATGATTCCTCAAGGCTAAATATGTGTTAATAATCAATCGATTTAGCCCAAAAAAAGTCTACAGTCTTAATAAGCCCTTTTTGAAGCCCTTATTTACAATCGTAATAAACATGGCTTACCGGATCCCAGAGGGAAAATGACAGCTTCCAGCATTACATCGTCTTGTTAGAATGTGTCATACCTCAAGCAGCAAGAGACTGCTCACTGTTCCCCCAACTGAAGTTAATTGCTCTCAACAGTCCTGTGTGGAACAGCCATGGATTTTAGTGACGGTTGCTAAAATCATTTTCCTCATACAAACAGAAATCTTCATCTCTTTTCTGTTTCTGAGTAAATAGTACATACCAGCACTATTTCAAAATAACAAACTCTTGATTGAATAATAAAAACTACAGTTAAACACTAAAAAACTCTAAGCCATCTCCGTGGAGATGTTGCCTGTACAACGGCAAAGAGAATGACTGGGGTAGGCGGAGCCTAGGAGGGATCATGTGACCAGCTTTGCTGGGCTCTTTGCCATTTCCTGTTGGGGAAGAGAATATCCCACAAGTAAGGATGACGCCGTGGACCGGACACACCTATGTTGGAGAAATAAAAAACTGTGCAGAGTCTCCCGGTCGCCATCTTTATTTTGTAAATTAAGCCACCAGGAGAAATTAAACTGCATAGATTTTTCCAAAACTCTTACGCCACACACAGTGAGCAGAGATCTTAGGTTAAACACATATTCAGCCTCACACACCAAGATCCGTCTAGTCATCTCCCGGTCGCCATTTTAAATGAGCCACCGGGATAAATCACAGAACAGTTTCGGAAGTTAGCATAGTTCTGCTCGATAGTGAAGCCCTTTTTACATCGAGTTCACAGGACACAATCTTATGAATGTGAAGTCTGAACCTCTCACAGAGCACTTCAGTGCCCATAATAAATCTCCCGGACGGTTACTATAAGGCATGAGAACCGCCGAGAGTGTCACAATTCATACTGTCATATTAACCCCTAGTATGCTAGGAGACCTTACCATCATTACCATGGAGGTCCCATGGAAAAATAAAAGTGCCCAAACTTATCCTGTGTCTTCTTACCCCAGAATAAAGTTAGCACTTACCTCATCTTCCTGGTAGTAAGGCAGGTTTCAGGCATAAGAGATCTTCTCCCTCCTATGGGCCTGGAAATAAACGAAAGTCCTGAGTTAGAATGTCTCAGGTTTTCAATGCAAGGGCAGAATCAGTATATGGGAGGCACAGTGAGAATTATATCCCACCAGTTCCCATTGCTTTGAAGCCACCAGATGCTTCTCTTTTTTACTGAAGAGACTGATCTGGTCTAGGCTACACCCTAGAACAAAGTAGCACACATAGGCACTACAATAAAAATAATAAACTCTTGATTGAAGAATCTAAACTAACACCTCACTTTACCTTTTCCTATCACTAACACAGGCAAAGAGAATGACTGGGGTGGGAGGGAAGGGAGGAGCTATATATACAGCTCTGCTGTGGTGCTCTTTGCCTCCTCCTGCTGACCAGGAGACGATATCCCATAAGGATGAAATCCGTGGACTCGTCATATCTTGTAAAAGAAAACAGCTTTGCAGACTGTGAAAAGCTAGGGAACGAGCTTGCAAAAATCTCAGAGCATAGACAACAATCAACGCACTGCTGCTTTGCAGCACTCCTGCATATTTTGCTCTGGATGCACTGTTAAGGAAAACTTATACAATGCAGCCAGAGAACAGCTCTAGTTAAAAAGAACAGCCTAATGTGGAGCAGCACTGAAAAGTTAAAGTGCTAACAGTTCCTGTTCTTTCTGTAGACATGCTGCATTTTCTGCAATGACATCTCAGATCACTCTATGTTCTGCCTTGGGGCCCCAGTGACAGCTATACCTCAGTATAACACCCCAGTGACAGCTATACCTCAGTATAACACCCCAGTGACAGCTATACCACAGTATAACACCCCAGTGACAGCTATACCACAGTATAACACCCCAGTGACAGCTATACCACAGTATAACACCCCAGTGACAGATATACCACAGTATATGGCCCCAGTGACAGCTACACCTCAGTATATGGCCCCAGTGACAGCTATACCTCAGTATATAACAGTAATACCTCAGTATATAACAGTAATACCTCAGTATATAACAGTAATACCTCACTATATAACAGTAATACCTCACTATATAACAGTAATACCTCACTATATAACAGTAATACCTCACTATATAACAGTAATACCTCAGTATATAACTGTAATAACACAGTATATAAAACAGTTATACCTCAGTATATAAAACAGTTATACCTCAGTATATAAAACAGTTATACCTCAGTAAATAAAACAGTTATACCTCAGTAAATAAAACAGTTATACCTCAGTAAATAAAACAGTTATACCTCAGTAAATAAAACAGTTATACCTCAGTATATAAAACAGTTATACCTCAGTATATAAAACAGTTATACCTCAGTATATAAAACAGTTATACCTCAGTATATAAAACAGTTATACCTCAGTATATAAAACAGTTATACCTCAGTATATAACAGTAATACCTCAGTATATAACAGTAATACCTCAGTATATAACAGTAATACCTCAGTTTATTACCCCAGTGACAGTAATACCTCAGTATATAGCCCCAGTGATAGTAATACCACAATATATAACAGTAATACCAGAGTATAAAACAGTAATACCAGAGTATATAACAGTAATACCAGAGTATATAACAGTAATACCAGAGTATATAACCCCAGTGACAGCTATACCTCAGTATATAACAGTAATACCTCAGTATATAACAGTAATACCACAATATATAACAGTAATACCAGAGTATAAAACAGTAATACCAGAGTATAAAACAGTAATACCAGAGTATAAAACAGTAATACCAGAGTATAAAACAGTAATACCAGAGTATAAAACAGTAATACCAGAGTATATAACAGTAATACCAGAGTATATAACAGTAATACCAGAGTATATAACAGTAATACCAGAGTATATAACATTAATACCAGAGTATATAACCCCAGTGACAGCTATACCTCAGTATATAACAGTAATACCTCAGTATATAACAGTAATACCAGAGTATAAAACAGTAATACCAGAGTATAAAACAGTAATACCAGAGTATAAAACAGTAATACCAGAGTATATAACAGTAATACCAGAGTATATAACAGTAATACCAGTGTATATAACAGTAATACCAGAGTATATAACAGTAATACCACAGTATATAACAGTAATACCACAGTATATAACAGTAATACCACAGTATATAACAGTAATACTAGAGCTGCAACAACTCATCGTCATAATCGATAATAATCGATTATGAAAATAGTTGTCAACGAATCTCATAATCGATTAATCGGTTTGCAATTAGTTGGTCTGTGCACAACACCAGCTGCTTCACTCCAATGAACTCCTGCACATGGTATTGTGTTTTATGGTTATGTCCTTAGCCTAAAGGACGTCTACAGGCGTCTACTTTTCACTTTTTCAGGACAGTATAAGTTTACAACTACCCCTGGCTTATGTGTAACCCAGATATAATAGTCATCATTTGGATTGTTTATATTAAATATGGTGATTTGGAACTATGCTTTGCATGATATAGTGCTGAGCTTGTTGTTTACACCTTGCCCCTAGATTGATGGGAGTTATTTAAATTGATGTGCACTATTATCTGTTTGCACAATTATTAGCGTATTGCTTGCTATTGCTGATTATATGTACTGTATAAATAAATGTGTAAGGCTTTGTCCTGTTATTGATATACAGTCCTTAGTGCTTTTGATTTTGTTTTTTATTGTTTTTTTATATTTTTAATAAATTGTGATAATAATATGTACCAGATTCAACCTTTATAAGTATATATTCGTTATTTTTAGAGCGGACTAGATATTTCCCCTAACCTAATTGCTGGTTATTTACCATTGCATATATATATAATCAAGATATGTTTATGTTAGAATGAAGTCAAGGGTTACTTTATTGAGAGGCCCCTTGCCAAGGTAGAAAACACTTAGCATTGGTGAAGAGCTAACAAAGATAAATATCCAACTTTAGTGAAATTGGCAAAACCCTACTTATAGACCTCAACAGCCTTTTCTCTGCTGCAGGAAATATAGCTGCAAACAGAGAACCAGCCTTAGCCAGAAGCATGTGGACATTTCAATGCAAAGTTTCTGAAACAGTGAATAACAGAATGTTATTAACGGTGATAGTCTAACTCTTTCTAGTTCTACCTCATTTCAAACAGTTTGTGGTTTTGTTTTGTTTAATTATAAAACTGTGCTCTGCTGCTTAAAAATTGAAGAAACAGTTGTGTTAATGTAAAGTTTTAGTCTGAAGTTTATATTTGTAACACTCATTATGTGGATTTTGTTTAAAACATAGAAAACTATTATTGATTCTCTTTTTATCCGATTAGTCGATTAATCGAAAAAATAATCGGCCGATTAATCGATTATGAAAATAATCGTTAGTTGCAGCCCTAAGTAATACCACAGTATATAACAGTAATACCACAGTATATAACAGTAATACCACAGTATATAACAGTAATACCTCAGTATAGAACAATAATGCCACAGTATAGAACAATAATGCCACAGTATAGAACAATAATGCCACAGTATATAACAGTAATGCCAGAGTATATAACAGTAATACCAGAGTATATAACAGTAATACCACAGTATATAACAGTAATACCACAGTATATAACAGTAATACCACAGTATATAACAGTAATACCACAGTATATAACCCCAGTGACAGCTATACCTCAGTATATAACAGTAATACCTCAGTATATAACAGTAATACCAGAGTATATAACAGTAATACCAGAGTATATAACAGTAATACCAGAGTATATAACAGTAATACCAGAGTATAAAACAGTAATACCAGAGTATAAAACAGTAATACCAGAGTATAAAACAGAATTTATGTTTACCTGATAAATTACTTTCTCCAACGGTGTGTCCGGTCCACGGCGTCATCCTTACTTGTGGGATATTCTCTTCCCCAACAGGAAATGGCAAAGAGCCCAGCAAAGCTGGTCACATGATCCCTCCTAGGCTCCGCCTACCCCAGTCATTCGACCGACGTTAAGGAGGAATATTAGCATAGGAGAAACCATATGGTACCGTGGTGACTGTAGTTAAAGAAAATAAAATATCAGACCTGATTAAAAAAACCAGGGCGGGCCGTGGACCGGACACACCGTTGGAGAAAGTAATTTATCAGGTAAACATAAATTCTGTTTTCTCCAACATAGGTGTGTCCGGTCCACGGCGTCATCCTTACTTGTGGGAACCAATACCAAAGCTTTAGGACACGGATGAAGGGAGGGAGCAAATCAGGTCACCTAAATGGAAGGCACCACGGCTTGCAAAACCTTTCTCCCAAAAATAGCCTCAGAAGAAGCAAAAGTATCAAACTTGTAAAATTTGGTAAAAGTGTGCAGTGAAGACCAAGTCGCTGCCCTACATATCTGATCAACAGAAGCCTCGTTCTTGAAGGCCCATGTGGAAGCCACAGCCCTAGTGGAATGAGCTGTGATTCTTTCGGGAGGCTGCCGTCCGGCAGTCTCGTAAGCCAATCTGATGATGCTTTTAATCCAAAAAGAGAGAGAGGTAGAAGTTGCTTTTTGACCTCTCCTTTTACCGGAATAAACAACAAACAAGGAAGATGTTTGTCTAAAATCCTTTGTAGCATCTAAATAGAATTTTAGAGCGCGAACAACATCCAAATTGTGCAACAAACGTTCCTTCTTTGAAACTGGTTTCGGACACAGAGAAGGTACGATAATCTCCTGGTTAATGTTTTTGTTAGAAACAACTTTTGGAAGAAAACCAGGTTTAGTACGTAAAACCACCTTATCTGCATGGAACACCAGATAAGGAGGAGAACACTGCAGAGCAGATAATTCTGAAACTCTTCTAGCAGAAGAAATTGCAACTAAAAACAAAACTTTCCAAGATAATAACTTAATATCAACGGAATGTAAGGGTTCAAACGGAACCCCCTGAAGAACTGAAAGAACTAAATTGAGACTCCAAGGAGGAGTCAAAGGTTTGTAAACAGGCTTAATTCTAACCAGAGCCTGAACAAAAGCTTGAACATCTGGCACAGCTGCCAGCTTTTTGTGAAGTAACACAGACAAGGCAGAAATCTGTCCCTTCAGGGAACTTGCAGATAATACTTTTTCCAATCCTTCTTGAAGGAAGGATAAAATCTTAGGAATCTTAACCTTGTCCCAAAGGAATCCTTTAGATTCACACCAACAGATATATTTTTTCCAAATTTTGTGGTAAATCTTTCTAGTTACAGGCTTTCTGGCCTGAACAAGAGTATCGATAACAGAATCTGAGAACCCTCGCTTCGATAAGATCAAGCGTTCAATCTCCAAGCAGTCAGCTGGAGTGAAACCAGATTCGGATGTTCGAACGGACCCTGAACAAGCAGGTCTCGTCTCAAAGGTAGCTTCCAAGGTGGAGCCGATGACATATTCACCAGATCTGCATACCAAGTCCTGCGTGGCCACGCAGGAGCTATCAAGATCACCGACGCCCTCTCCTGATTGATCCTGGCTACCAGCCTGGGGATGAGAGGAAACGGCGGGAACACATAAGCTAGTTTGAAGGTCCAAGGTGCTACTAGTGCATCCACTAGAGCCGCCTTGGGATCCCTGGATCTGGACCCGTAGCAAGGAACTTTGAAGTTCTGACGAGAGGCCATCAGATCCATGTCTGGAATGCCCCACAGCTGAGTGACTTGGGCAAAGATTTCCGGATGGAGTTCCCACTCCCCCGGATGTAATGTCTGACGACTCAGAAAATCCGCTTCCCAATTTTCCACTCCTGGGATGTGGATAGCAGACAGGTGGCAGGAGTGAGACTCCGCCCATAGAATGATTTTGGTCACTTCTTCCATCGCTAGGGAACTCCTTGTTCCCCCCTGATGGTTGATGTACGCAACAGTTGTCATGTTGTCTGATTGAAACCGTATGAACTTGGCCCTCGCTAGCTGAGGCCAAGCCTTGAGAGCATTGAATATCGCTCTCAGTTCCAGAATATTTATCGGTAGAAGAGATTCTTCCCGAGACCAAAGACCCTGAGCTTTCAGGGATCCCCAGACCGCGCCCCAGCCCATCAGACTGGCGTCGGTCGTGACAATGACCCACTCTGGTCTGCGGAATGTCATCCCTTGTGACAGGTTGTCCAGGGACAGCCACCAACGGAGTGAGTCTCTGGTCCTCTGATTTACTTGTATCTTCAGAGACAAGTCTGTATAGTCCCCATTCCACTGACTGAGCATGCACAGTTGTAATGGTCTTAGATGAATGCGCGCAAAAGGAACTATGTCCATTGCCGCTACCATCAACCCGATCACTTCCATGCACTGAGCTATGGAAGGAAGAGGAACGGAATGAAGTATCCGACAAGAGTCTAGAAGTTTTGTTTTTCTGGCCTCTGTCAGAAAAATCCTCATTTCTAAGGAGTCTATTATTGTTCCCAAGAAGGGAACCCTTGTTGACGGAGATAGAGAACTCTTTTCCACGTTCACTTTCCATCCGTGAGATCTGAGAAAGGCCAGGACAATGTCCGTGTGAGCCTTTGCTTGAGGAAGGGACGACGCTTGAATCAGAATGTCGTCCAAGTAAGGTACTACAGAAATGCCCCTTGGTCTTAGCACAGCTAGAAGGGACCCTAGTACCTTTGTGAAAATCCTTGGAGCAGTGGCTAATCCGAAAGGAAGCGCCACGAACTGGTAATGCTTGTCCAGGAAAGCGAACCTTAGGAACCGATGATGTTCCTTGTGGATAGGAATATGTAGATACGCATCCTTTAAATCCACCGTGGTCATGAATTGACCTTCCTGGATGGAAGGAAGAATAGTTCGAATGGTTTCCATCTTGAACGATGTAACCTTGAGAAACTTGTTTAAGATCTTGAGATCTAAGATTGGTCTGAACGTTCCCTCTTTTTTGGGAACTATGAACAGATTGGAGTAGAACCCCATCCCTTGTTCTCTTAATGGAACAGGATGAATCACTCCCATTTTTAACAGGTCTTCTACACAATGTAAGAATGCCTGTCTTTTTATGTGGTCTGAAGACAACTGAGACCTGTGGAACCTCCCCCTTGGAGGAAGTCCCTTGAATTCCAGAAGATAACCTTGGGAGACTATTTCTAGCGCCCAAGGATCCAGAACATCTCTTGCCCAAGCCTGAGCGAAGAGAGAGAGTCTGCCCCCCACCAGATCCGGTCCCGGATCGGGGGCCAACATTTCATGCTGTCTTGGTAGCAGTGGCAGGTTTCTTGGCCTGCTTTCCCTTGTTCCAGCCTTGCATTGGTCTCCAAGCTGGCTTGGCTTGAGAAGTATTACCCTCTTGCTTAGAGGACGTAGCACTTTGGGCTGGTCCGTTTCTACGAAAGGGACGAAAATTAGGTTTATTTTTTGCCTTGAAAGGCCGATCCTGAGGAAGGGCGTGGCCCTTACCCCCAGTGATATCAGAGATAATCTCTTTCAAGTCAGGGCCAAACAGCGTTTTCCCCTTGAAAGGAATATTAAGTAGCTTGTTCTTGGAAGACGCATCAGCCGACCAAGATTTCAACCAAAGCGCTCTGCGCGCCACAATAGCAAACCCAGAATTCTTAGCCGCTAACCTAGCCAATTGCAAAGTGGCGTCTAGGGTGAAAGAATTAGCCAATTTGAGAGCATTGATTCTGTCCATAATCTCCTCATAAGGAGGAGAATCACTATCGACCGCCTTTATCAGCTCATCGAACCAGAAACATGCGGCTGTAGCGACAGGGACAATGCATGAAATTGGTTGTAGAAGGTAACCCTGCTGAACAAACATCTTTTTAAGCAAACCTTCTAATTTTTTATCCATAGGATCTTTGAAAGCACAACTATCCTCTATGGGTATAGTGGTGCGTTTGTTTAAAGTGGAAACCGCTCCCTCGACCTTGGGGACTGTCTGCCATAAGTCCTTTCTGGGGTCGACCATAGGAAACAATTTTTTAAATATGGGGGGAGGGACGAAAGGAATACCGGGCCTTTCCCATTCTTTATTAACAATGTCCGCCACCCGCTTGGGTATAGGAAAAGCTTCTGGGAGCCCCGGCACCTCTAGGAACTTGTCCATTTTACATAGTTTCTCTGGGATGACCAACTTGTCACAATCATCCAGAGTGGATAATACCTCCTTAAGCAGAATGCGGAGATGTTCCAACTTAAATTTAAATGTAATCACATCAGGTTCAGCTTGTTGAGAAATGTTCCCTGAATCAGTAATTTCTCCCTCAGACAAAACCTCCCTGGCCCCATCAGACTGGGTTAGGGGCCCTTCAGAAATATTATTATCAGCGTCGTCATGCTCTTCAGTATCTAAAACAGAGCAGTCTCGCTTACGCTGATAAGTGTTCATTTTGGCTAAAATGTTTTTGACAGAATTATCCATTACAGCCGTTAATTGTTGCATAGTAAGGAGTATTGGCGCGCTAGATGTACTAGGGGCCTCCTGAGTGGGCAAGACTCGTGTAGACGAAGGAGGGAATGATGCAGTACCATGCTTACTCCCCTCACTTGAGGAATCATCTTGGGCATCATTGTCATTGTCACATAAATCACATTTATTTAAATGAATAGGAATTCTGGCTTCCCCACATTCAGAACACAGTCTATCTGGTAGTTCAGACATGTTAAACAGGCATAAACTTGATAACAAAGTACAAAAAACGTTTTAAAATAAAACCGTTACTGTCACTTTAAATTTTAAACTGAACACACTTTATTACTGCAATTGCGAAAAAACATGAAGGAATTGTTCAAAATTCACCAAATTTTCACCACAGTGTCTTAAAGCCTTAAAAGTATTGCACACCAAATATGGAAGCTTTAACCCTTAAAATAACGGAACCGGAGCCGTTTTGAACTTTAACCCCTTTACAGTCCCTGGTATCTGCTTTGCTGAGACCCAACCAAGCCCAAAGGGGAATACGATACCAAATGACGCCTTCAGAAAGTCTTTTCTAAGTATCAGAGCTCCTCTCACATGCGACTGCATGCCATGCCTCTCAAAAACAAGTGCGCAACACCGGCGCGAAAATGAGGCTCTGCCTATGTTTGGGAAAGCCCCTAAAGAATAAGGTGTCTAAAACAGTGCCTGCCGATATTATTATATCAAAATACCCAGATAAAATGATTCCTCAAGGCTAAATATGTGTTTAATAATGAATCGATTTAGCCCAGAAAAAGTCTACAGTCTTAATAAGCCCTTGTGAAGCCCTTATTTACGATCGTAATAAACATGGCTTACCGGATCCCATAGGGAAAATGACAGCTTCCAGCATTACATCGTCTTGTTAGAATGTGTCATACCTCAAGCAGCAAGAGACTGCTCACTGTTCCCCCAACTGAAGTTAATTGCTCTCAACAGTCCTGTGTGGAACAGCCATGGATTTTAGTGACGGTTGCTAAAATCATTTTCCTCATACAAACAGAAATCTTCATCACTTTTCTGTTTCTGAGTAAATAGTACATACCAGCACTATTTCAAAATAACAAACTCTTGATTGAATAATAAAAACTACAGTTAAACACTAAAAAACTCTAAGCCATCTCCGTGGAGATGTTGCCTGTACAACGGCAAAGAGAATGACTGGGGTAGGCGGAGCCTAGGAGGGATCATGTGACCAGCTTTGCTGGGCTCTTTGCCATTTCCTGTTGGGGAAGAGAATATCCCACAAGTAAGGATGACGCCGTGGACCGGACACACCTATGTTGGAGAAAACAGAAATACCACAGTATATAACAGTAATACCACAGTATATAACAGTAATACCACAGTATATAACAGTAATACCACAGTATATAACAGTAATACCACAGTATATAACCCCAGTGACAGCTATACCTCAGTATATAACAGTAATACCACAGTATATAACAGTAATACCACAGTATATAACAGTAATACCACAGTATATAACAGTAATACCACAGTATATAACCCCAGTGACAGCTATACCTCAGTATATAACAGCAATACCTCAGTATATAACAGTATATAACAGTATATAACAGTATATAACAGTATATAACAGTATATAACAGTATATAACAGTATATAACAGTATATAACAGTATATAACAGTATATAACAGTATATAACAGTATATAACAGTATATAACAGTATATAACAGTAATACCACAGTATATAACTAATACCTCAGTATATAACAGTATATAACAGTAATACCACAGTATATAACAGTAATACCACAGTATATAACAGTAATACCACAGTATATAACAGTAATACCACAGTATATAACAGTAATACCACAGTATATAACAGTAATACCACAGTATATAACAGTAATACCTCAGTATAGAACAATAATGCCACAGTATATAACAGTAATACCACAGTATATAACAGTAATACCACAGTATATAACAGTAATACCTCAGTATAGAACAATAATGCCACAGTATAGAACAGTAATACCACAGTATATAACAGTAATACCACAGTATATAACAGTAATACCACAGTATATAACCCCAGTGACAGCTATACCTCAGTATATAACAGTAATACCTCAGTATATAACAGTAATACCTCAGTATATAACAGTAATACCACAGTATATAACAGTAATACCACAGTATATAACAGTAATACCACAGTATATAACAGTAATACCACAGTATATAACCCCAGTGACAGCTATACCTCAGTATATAACAGTAATACCTCAGTATATAACAGTAATACCTCAGTATATAACAGTAATACCACAGTATATAACAGTAATACCACAGTATATAACAGTAATACCACAGTATATAACACTAATAACACAGTATATAACACTAATAACACAGTATATAACACTAATAACACAGTATATAAAACAGTTATACCTCAGTACATAAAACAGTTATACCTCAGTACATAAAACAGTTATACCTGAGTATATAAAACAGTTATACCTGAGTATATAAAACAGTTATACCTGAGTATATAAAACAGTTATACCTGAGTATATAAAACAGTTATACCTGAGTATATAAAACAGTTATACCTCAGTATATTACCCCAGTGACAGTAATACCTCAGTATATAGCCCCAGTGATAGTAATACCACAATATATAACAGTAATACCAGAGTATAAAACAGTAATACCAGAGTATAAAACAGTAATACCAGAGTATAAAACAGTAATACCAGAGTATAAAACAGTAATACCTCAGTATAAAACAGTAATACCTCAGTATAAAACAGTAATACCACAGTATATAACAGTAATACCACAGTATATAACAGTAATACCTCAGTATATAACAGTAATACCTCAGTATATAACAGTAATACCTTAGTATATAACAGTAATACCTTAGTATATAACCCCAGTGACAGCTATACCTCAGTATATAACAGCAATACCTCAGTATATAACAGCAATACCACAGTATATAACAGTAATACCACAGTATATAACCCCAGTGACAGCTATACCTCAGTATATAACAGTAATACCTCAGTATATAACAGTAATACCTCAGTATATAACAGTAATACCTCGGTATATAACAGTAATACCTCGGTATATAACAGTAATACCTCGGTATATAACAGTAATACCTCGGTATATAACAGTAATACCTCGGTATATAACAGTAATACCTCGGTATATAACAGTAATACCTCGGTATATAACAGTAATACCTCGGTATATAACAGTAATACCTCGGTATATAACAGTAATACCTCAGTATATAACAGTAATACCTCAGTAAATAACAGTAATACATCAGTAAATAACAGTATATAACAGTATATAACCTCAGTATATAACAGTAATACCACAGTATATAACTAATACCTCAGTATATAACAGTATATAACCTCAGTATATAACAGTATATAACAGTAATACCTCAGTATATAACAGTAATACCACAGTATATAACCGTATATAACAGTATATAACAGTAATACCACAGTATATAACTAATACCTCAGTATATAACAGTATATAACAGTAATACCTCAGTATATAACAGTAATACCACAGTATATAACAGTAATACCACAGTATATAACAGTAATACCACAGTATATAACAGTAATACCACAGTATATAACAGTAATACCACAGTATATAACAGTAATACCACAGTATATAACAGTAATACCACAGTATATAACCCCAGTGACAGCTATACCTCAGTATATAACAGCAATACCTCAGTATATAACAGTATATAACAGTAAATAACAGTAAATAACAGTAAATAACAGTAAATAACAGTAAATAACAGTAAATAACAGTAAATAACAGTATATAACAGTAAATAACAGTATATAACAGTATATAACAGTAAATAACAGTATATAACAGTATATAACAGTAATACCACAGTATATAACTAATACCTCAGTATATAACAGTATATAACAGTAATACCTCAGTATATAACAGTAATACCACAGTATATAACAGCAATACCACAGTATATAACAGTAATACCTCAGTATATAACAGTAATACCTCAGTATATAACTAATACCTCAGTATATAACTAATACCTCAGTATATAACTAATACCTCAGTATATAACAGTATATAACAGTAATACCACAGTATATAACTAATACCTCAGTATATAACAGTATAGAACAGTAATACCACAGTATAGAACAGTAATACCACAGTATAGAACAGTAATACCACAGTATATAACAGTAATACCACAGTATATAACAGTAATACCACAGTATATAACAGTAATACCACAGTATATAACAGTAATACCACAGTATATAACAGTAATACCACAGTATATAACAGTAATACCACAGTATATAACAGTAATACCACAGTATATAACAGTAATACCACAGTATATAACAGTAATACCTCAGTATAGAACAATAATGCCACAGTATAGAACAGTAATACCACAGTATATAACAGTAATACCACAGTATATAACAGTAATACCACGGTATATAACCCCAGTGACAGCTATACCTCAGTATTTAACAGTAATACCACAGTATATAACAGTAATACCACAGTATATAACAGTAATACCACAGTATATAACAGTAATACCACAGTATATAACAGTAATACCACAGTATATAACAGTAATACCTCAGTAAATAACAGTAATACCTCAGTAAATAACAGTATATAACAGTATATAACCTTAGTATATAACAGTAATACCACAGTATATAACTAATACCTCAGTATATAACTAATACCTCAGTATATAACTAATACCTCAGTATATAACTGTATATAACAGTAATACCTCAGTATATAACAGTATATAACACTAATAACACAGTATATAACACTAATAACACAGTATATAACAGTTATACCTCAGTATATAACCCCAGTGACAGCTATACCTCAGTATATAACAGCAATACCTCAGTATATAACAGCAATACCACAGTATATAACAGTAATACCACAGTATATAACCCCAGTGACAGCTATACCTCAGTATATAACAGCAATACCTCAGTATAAAACAGTAATACCAGAGTATAAAACAGTAATACCTCAGTATAAAACAGTAATACCTCAGTATAAAACAGTAATACCTCAGTATAAAACAGTAATACCACAGTATAAAACAGTAATACCACAGTATAAAACAGTAATACCACAGTATATAACAGTAATACCACAGTATATAACAGTAATACCTCAGTATATAACCCCAGTGACAGCTATACCTCAGTATATAACAGCAATACCTCAGTATATAACAGCAATACCACAGTATATAACAGTAATACCACAGTATATAACCCCAGTGACAGCTATACCTCAGTATATAACAGTAATACCTCAGTATATAACAGTAATACCTCAGTATATAACAGTAATACCTCAGTATATAACAGTAATACATCAGTAAATAACAGTATATAACAGTAAATAACCTCAGTATATAACAGTAATACCACAGTATATAACTAATACCTCAGTATATAACAGTATATAACCTCAGTATATAACAGTATATAACAGTAATACCACAGTATATAACAGTAATACCACAGTATATAACCCCAGTGACAGCTATACCTCAGTATATAACAGTAATACCTCAGTATATAACAGTAATACCTCAGTAAATAACAGTATATAACCTCAGTATATAACAGTAATACCACAGTATATAACAGTATATAACAGTAATATCACAGTATATAACAGTAATACCACAGTATAGAATAATAATGCCACAGTATATAACAGTATATAACCTCAGTATATAATAGTATATAACAGTAATACCTCAGTATAGAATAATAATGCCACAGTATATAACAGTAATGCCACAGTATATAACAGTAATGCCACAGTATATAACAGTAATGCCACAGTATATAACAGTAATGCCACAGTATATAACAGTAATACCTCAGTATATAACAGTAATACCTCAGTATATAACAGTAATACCTCAGTATATAACAGTAATACCTCAGTATATAACCCCAGTGACAGCTATACCTCAGTATACAACAGTAATACCCACAGTATACAACAGTAATACCACAGTATACAACAGTAATACCACAGTATACAACAGTAATACCACAGTATACAACAGTAATACCTCAGTATATAACAGTATATAACCTCAGTATATAAAACAGTATATAACAGTATATAACCTCAGTATATAACAGTATATAACAGTATATAACCTCAGTATATAACAGTATATAACCTCAGTATATAACAGTATATAACCTCAGTATATAACAGTATATAACCTCAGTATATAACAGTATATAACCTCAGTATATAACAGTATATAACCTCAGTATATAACAGTATATAACCTCAGTATATAACAGTATATAACCTCAGTATATAACAGTATATAACCTCAGTATATAACAGTATATAACCTCAGTATATAACAGAATATAACCTCAGTATATAACAGTATATAACCTCAGTATATAACAGTATATAACCTCAGTATATAACAGTATATAAACTCAGTAAATAACAGTATATAAACTCAGTAAATAACAGTATATAACAGTAATACCTCAGTATATAACAGTATATAACAGTAATACCTCAGTATATAACAGTATATAACCTCAGTATATAACAGCTATACCTCAGTATATAACAGTAATACCACTCAGTATATAACAGTAATACCACTCAGTATATAACAGTAATACCACAGTATATAACAGTAATACCACAGTATATAACAGTAATACCTCAGTATATAACAGTAATACCACAGTATATAACAGTAATACCACAGTATATAACCTCAGTATATAACAGTATATAACCTCAGTATATAACAGTATATAACAGTAATACCACAGCGCCGAGAGAGAGTGTCACAATTCATACTGTCATATTAACCCCTAGTATGCTAGGAGACCTTACCATCATTACCATGAGGTCCCATGGAAAAATAAAGTGCCCAAACTTATCCTGTGTCTTCTTACCCCAGAATAAAGTTAGCACTTACCTCATCTTTCTGGTAGTAAGGCAGGTTTCAGGCACAAGAGGTCTTCTCCCTCCTATGGGCCTGGAAATAAACGAAAGTCCTGAGTTAGAATGTCTCAGGTTTTCAATGCAAGGGCAGAATCAGTATATGGGAGGCACAGTGAGAATTATATCCCACCAGTTCCCATTGCTTTGAAGCCACCAGATGCTTCTCTTTTTTACTGAAGAGACTGATCTGGTCTAGGCTACACCCTAGAACAAAGTAGCACACATAGGCACTACAATAAAAATAATAACTTGTAGAAAAGAGAAATGTCCTGACCGGCTCCTCCTTCACCAATATCGCTCTTTATTGAAAAAAAACAAAGAGCTAAAATACAGCACACAACATATCGACTATGTCGAAGCACCTACAGGCAAAGATAAAAATACAGATAATGACAGTTACCCATTCACAACTGACGCGTTTCGGTGGTTACCGTAGTCATAGATAGTGTGGTGCCTGTCTAGCTTTTTATTTGCTACTCTTACTCTGATTGGCCAGTTACTACACACCCATGTAAATCCTATTGGTTATTTCCTGTATTGCTTTAACTATTGCCATTGGCTCTTAGTGTGGGCTTTGTCCATCACATGTTCTCTCTAGCGCCAGCTCATAGGCTTGTTAACTATTTACATTGCTATGTGCCCGCCGTGTATATTTGTTATTTTATTCACTTATACTGTTTTCCTATAACTGTGTTCTATATCTTCCTGTTCTTATACGAAATCATATATGGTGTTTCGCCTGTACAAAAACATAATTTATGCTTACCTGATAAATTTATTTCTCTTGTGGTGTATCCAGTCCACGGATCATCCATTACTTGTGGGATATTCTCCTTCCCAACAGGAAGTTGCAAGAGGATCACCCACAGCAGAGCTGCTATATAGCTCCTTCCCTAACTGCCATATCCAGTCATTCGACTGAAACAAGCCGAGAAAGGAGAAACCATAGGGTGCAGTGGTGACTGTAGTTTAAATTAAAATTTAGACCTGCCTTAAAAAGGACAGGGCGGGCCGTGGACTGGATACACCACAAGAGAAATAAATTTATCAGGCAAGCATAAATTATGTTTTCTCTTGTAAGGTGTATCCAGTCCACGGATCATCCATTACTTGTGGGATACCAATACCAAAGCTAAAGTACACGGATGAAGGGAGGGACAAGGCAGGCTTAAATGGAAGGAACCACTGCCTGTAGAACCTTTCTCCCAAAAATAGCCTCCGAAGAAGCAAAAGTATCAAATTTGTAAAATTTTGAAAAGGTATGAAGCGAAGACCAAGTCGCCGCCTTGCAAATCTGTTCAACAGAAGCCTCATTTTTAAAGGCCCAGGTGGAAGTCACAGCTCTAGTAGAATGAGCTGTAATCCTTTCAGGGGGCTGCTGTCTAGCAGTCTCATAGGCTAAGCGTATTACGCTCCGAAGCCAAAAAGAAAGAGAGGTTGCCGAAGCTTTTTGACCTCTCCTCTGTCCAGAGTAAACAACAAACAGTGTAGATGTTTGGCGAAAATCTTTAGTAGCTTGTAAGTAAAACTTCAAAGCACGGACCACGTCCAGATTATGTAAAAGGCGTTCCTTCTTTGAAGAAGGATTAGGACACAATGATAGAACAACAATCTCTTGATTGATATTCTTGTTAGAAACTACCTTATGTAAAAACCCAGGTTTTGTACGCAGAACTACTTTATCTGAATGGAAAATCAGATAAGGAGAATCACATTGTAAGGCAGATAACTCAGAGACTCTCCGAGGAAATAGCCATCAAAAACAGAACTTTCCAAGATAAAAGTTTGATATCAATGCAATGAAGGGGTTCAAACGGAACCTCTTGAAGAACTTTAAGAACCAAGTTTAAGCTCCATGGGGGAGCAACAGGTTTAAACACAGGCTTAATTCTAACCAAAGCCTGACAAAAAGCTTGAACGTCTGGAATTTCTGCCAGACGCTTGTGCAAAAGAATAGACAGATCAGAAATCTGTCCCTTTAAAGAACTAGCTGATAATCCTTTTTCCAAACCCTCTTGGAGAAAGGACAATATCTTAGGAATCCTAACCTTACTCCATGAGTAATTCTTGGATTCACACCAATAAAGGTATTTACACCATATCTTATGGTAGATTTTCCTGGTGACAGGCTTTCGTGCCTGTATAAGGGTATCAATGACTGACTCGGAGAAGCCACGCTTTGATAAAATCAAGCGTTCAATCTCCATGCAGTCAGTCTCAGAGAAATTAGATTCGGATGATTGAAAGGACCTTGTAGTAGAAGGTCTTGTCTCAGAGGCAGGGTCCATGGTGGAAAGGATGACATGTCCACTAGGTCTGCATACCAGGTCCTGCGTGGCCACGCAGGCGCTATCAAGATCACCGATGCTCTCTCCTGTTTGATCTTGGCAATCAGTCGAGGGAGCAGAGGAAACTGTGGAAACACATAAGCCAGGTTGAAGAACCAAGGCGCTGCTAGAGCATCTATCAGTGCCGCTTCTGGGTCCCTGGACCTGGATCCGTAACAAGGAAGCTTGGCGTTCTGGCGAGACGCCATGAGATCCAGTTCTGGTTTGCCCCAACAATGAACCAATTGAGCAAACACCTCCGGATGGGAGTTCCCACTCCCCCGGATGAAAAGTCCGACGACTTAGAAAATCCGCCTCCCAGTTCTCTACACCTGGGATATGGATTGCTGATAGGAGGCAAGAGTGAGTCTCTGCCCAGCGAATTATCTTGGAGACTTCTAACATCGCTAGGGAACTCCTGGTTCCCCCTTGATGGTTGATGTAAGCCACAGTCGTGATGTTGTCCGACTGAAATCTGATGAACCTCAGGGTTGCTAACTGAGGCCAAGCTAGAAGAGCATTGAATATTGCTCTTAACTCCAGAATATTTATTGGGAGGAGTTTCTCCTCCTGAGTCCACAATCCCTGAGCCTTCAGGGAATTCCAGACTGCACCCCAACCTAGAAGGCTGGCATCTGTTGTTACAATTGTCCAATCTGGCCTGCGAAAGGTCATACCTTTGGACAGATGGACCTGAGATAGCCACCAGAGAAGAGAATCTCTGGTCTCTTGATCCAGATTTAGCAGAGGGGACAAATCTGTGTAATCCCCATTCCACTGACTGAGCATGCATAGTTGCAGCGGTCTGAGATGTAGTCGCGCAAATGGCACTATGTCCATCGCCGCTACCATCAAGCCGATTACTTCCATACACTGAGCCACCGAAGGGCGCAGAATAGAATGAAGAACACGGCAAGATTTTAGAAGCTTTGATAACCTGGATTCTGTCAGGTAAATCTTCATTTTTACAGAATCTATCAGAGTCCCTAGGAAGGAGACTCTTGTGAGTGGGGATAGAGAACTCTTTTCCTCGTTCACCTTCCACCCATGTGACCTGAGAAATGCCAGAACTATGACCGTATGTGACTTGGCAATCTGAAAGCTTGACGAATGTATCAGGATGTCGTCCAGATAAGGGGCCACTGATATACCTCGCGGTCTTAGGACCACCAGAAGCGATCCCAGAACCTTTGTAAAAATTCTTGGAGCTGTAGCTAACCCGAAGGGAAGAGCCACAAATTGGTAATGCCTGTCCAGAAAGGCAGGCCTTAGGAACCGATGATGATCTTTGTGAATCGGTATGTGAAGGTAAGCATCCTTCAAATCCACTGTGGTCATGTACTGACCCTCCTGGATCATAGGTAGGATGGTCCGAATAGTTTCCATTTTGAACGATGGAACTCTGAGGAATTTGTTTAAGATCTTTAGATCCAAAATGGGTCTGAAGGTTCCCTCTTTTTTGGGAACCACAAACAGATTTGAATAAAAACCCTGTCCCTGTTCCGACTGTGGAACTGGACAGATCACTCCCATAACTAGGAGGTCTTGCACACAGCGTAAGAATGCCTCTTTCTTTATCTGGTTTACAGATAATCTCGAAAAGTGAAATCTCCCTTGAGGAGGGGAAGCTTTGTCCAGAAGATATCCCTGAGATATGATCTCCAACGCCCAGGGATCCTGAACATCTCTTGCCCACGCCTGGGCGAAGAGAGAAAGTCTGCCCCTACTAGATCCGTTACCGGATAGGGGGTTGTTCCTTCATGCTGTCTTAGAGGCAGCAGCAGGCTTTCTGGCCTGCTTGCCTTTGTTCCAGGACTGGTTAGGTTTCCAGCCCGGCTTGGATTGAGCAAAAGTTCCCTCTTGTCTTGTAGCAGAGGAAGTTGATGCTGCACCTGCCTTGAAGTTTCGAAAGGCACGAACATTAGACTGTTTGGCCTTTGATTTGGCCCTGTCTTGAGGAAGGGTATGACCCTTACCTCCAGTAATGTCAGCAATAATTTCCTTCAAACCAGGCCCGAATAGGGTCTGCCCCTTGAAGGGAATGTTAAGTAATTTAGACTTTGAAGTCAAGTCAGCTGACCAAGATTTAAGCCATAGCGCCCTACGCGCCTGGATGGCGAATCCAGAATTCTTAGCCGTTAGTTTAGTCAAATGAACAATGGCGTCAGAAACAAAAGAATTATCTAGCTTAAGTGTTCTAAGCTTGTCAAGTATTTCGGTCAATGGAGTAGCTGTCTGAAAGGCCTCTTCCAGAGACTCAAACCAGAACGCCGCAGCAGCAGTGACAGGCGCAATGCATGCAAGGGGCTGCAGGATAAAACCTTGTTGAATAAACATTTTCTTAAGGTAACCTTCTAATTTTTTATCCATTGGATCTGAAAAAGCACAACTGTCCTCGACAGGGATAGTGGTACGCTTTGATAAAGTAGAAACTGCTCCCTCCAATTTAGGGACCGTCTGCCATAAGTCCCGTGTGGTGGCGTCTATTGGAAACATTTTTCTAAAAATAGATGGGGGGGGGAAACGGCACACCGGGTCTATCCCACTCCTTATTAATGATTTCTGTAAACCTTTTTTAGGTATTGGAAAAACATCAGTACACACCGGCACTGTATAGTATTTATCCAGTCTACACAATTTCTCTGGTACTGCAATTGTGTCACAGTCATTCAGAGCAGCTAACACCTCCCCAAGCAATACACGGAGGTTCTCAAGCTTAAATTTAAAAGTAGAAATATCTGAATCAGGTTTCCCCGAATCAGAAATGTCACCCACAGACTGAAGCTCTCCTTCCTCAGCTTCTGCATATTGTGACGCAGTATCAGACATGGGCCTTAAGGCATCTGCGCGCTCTGTTCTAACCCCAGAGCTATCGCGCTTTCCTCTGAATTCCGGCAGTCTGGCTAATACCGCTGACAGGGTATTATCCATGATTGCCGCCATGTCCTGCAAAGTAATCGCTATGGGCGTCTTTGATGTACTTGGCGCCATTTTAGCGCGAGTCCCTTGAGCGGGAGTCAAAGGGTCTGACACGTGGGGAGAGTTAGTCGGCATAACTTCCCCCTCGCCAGAATCCTCTGGTGCTAAATTTTTTAAAGTGAAATCAATACATTTAGTACACATTCTCATATGGGGTTCCACCATGGCTTTTAAACATAATGAACAAGGAGTTTCCTCTATGTCAGACATGTTTATACAGACTAGCAAGCTTGGAAAACACTTTACATCAAGTTAAACAAGCAATATAAAAAATGTTACTGTGCCTTTAAGGGAAACAAATTTTGCTAAAATTTGAAATAACAGTGAAAAAAGGCAGTTAAACTAACAAAATTTTTACAGTGTATGTAACAAGTTAGCAGAGCATTGCACCCACTTGCAAATGGATGATTAACCCCTTAATACAAAAAACGGATTAACAAATTGAAAAAAACGTTTTTTAAACAGTCACAACAACTGCCACAGCTCCACTGTGGCTTTACCTTCCTCAATATATGACTTTTGAAGCCTTTTGAGCCCTTCAGAGATGTCCTAAAGCATGCAGGGGACTGCTGAGGGAAGCTGAATGTCTCTGTCTGTAATTTTAACTGCGCAAAAAAAAGAGCTAAAATAGGCCCCTCCCACTCATATTACAACAGTGGAAAGCCTCAGGAAACTGTTTCTAGGCAAAAATCAAGCCAGCCATGTGGAAAAAAACTAGGCCCCAATAAGTTTTATCACCAAAGCATATATAAAAACGATTAAACATGCCAGCAAACGTTTTATATTGCACATTAATCAGAGTATATACCTCTGATAGCAAGCCTGATACTAGTCGCTATTTAATCACTGTATTTAGGCTTAACTTACATTAATCCGGTATCAGCAGCTTTTTTTCTAGCAAATTGCATCCCTAGAAAAACTTAAACTGCACATACCTTATTGCAGGATAACCTGCACGCCATTCTCCCTCTGAAGTTACCTCACTCCTCAGACATATGTGAGAACAGCAGTGGATCTTAGTTACTTCTGCTAAGATCATAGAAAAACAGAATTTATGTTTACCTGATAAATTACTTTCTCCAACGGTGTGTCCGGTCCACGGCGTCATCCTTACTTGTGGGATATTCTCTTCCCCAACAGGAAATGGCAAAGAGCCCAGCAAAGCTGGTCACATGATCCCTCCTAGGCTCCGCCTACCCCAGTCATTCGACCGACGTTAAGGAGGAATATTTGCATAGGAGAAACCATATGATACCGTGGTGACTGTAGTTAAATAAAATAAATTATCAGACCTGATTAAAAAACCAGGGCGGGCCGTGGACCGGAAACACCGTTGGAGAAAGTAATTTATCAGGTAAACATAAATTCTGTTTTCTCCAACATAGGTGTGTCCGGTCCACGGCGTCATCCTTACTTGTGGGAACCAATACCAAAGCTTTAGGACACGGATGATGGGAGGGAGCAAATCAGGTCACCTAGATGGAAGGCACCACGGCTTGCAAAACCTTTCTCCCAAAAATAGCCTCAGAAGAAGCAAAAGTATCAAACTTGTAAAATTTGGTAAAAGTGTGCAGTGAAGACCAAGTCGCTGCCCTACATATCTGATCAACAGAAGCCTCGTTCTTGAAGGCCCATGTGGAAGCCACAGCCCTAGTGGAATGAGCTGTGATTCTTTCGGGAGGCTGCCGTCCGGCAGTCTCGTAAGCCAATCTGATGATGCTTTTAATCCAAAAAGAGAGAGAGGTAGAAGTTGCTTTTTGACCTCTCCTTTTACCGGAATAAACAACAAACAAGGAAGATGTTTGTCTAAAATCCTTTGTAGCATCTAAATAGAATTTTAGAGCGCGAACAACATCCAAATTGTGCAACAAACGTTCCTTCTTTGAAACTGGTTTCGGACACAGAGAAGGTACGATAATCTCCTGGTTAATGTTTTTGTTAGAAACAACTTTTGGAAGAAAACCAGGTTTAGTACGTAAAACCACCTTATCTGCATGGAACACCAGATAAGGAGGAGAACACTGCAGAGCAGATAATTCTGAAACTCTTCTAGCAGAAGAAATTGCAACCAAAAACAAAACTTTCCAAGATAATAACTTAATATCAACGGAATGTAAGGGTTCAAACGGAACCCCCTGAAGAACTGAAAGAACTAAGTTGAGACTCCAAGGAGGAGTCAAAGGTTTGTAAACAGGCTTAATTCTAACCAGAGCCTGAACAAAGGCTTGAACATCTAGCACAGCTGCCAGCTTTTTGTGAAGTAACACAGACAAGGCAGAAATCTGTCCCTTCAGGGAACTTGCAGATAATCCTTTTTCCAATCCTTCTTGAAGGAAGGATAGAATCTTAGGAATCTTAACCTTGTCCCAAGGGAATCCTTTAGATTCACACCAACAGATATATTTTTTCCAAATTTTGTGGTAAATCTTTCTAGTTACAGGCTTTCTGGCCTGAACAAGAGTATCGATAACAGAATCTGAGAACCCTCGCTTCGATAAGATCAAGCGTTCAATCTCCAAGCAGTCAGCTGGAGTGAGACCAGATTCGGATGTTCGAACGGACCTTGAACAAGAAGGTCTCGTCTCAAAGGTAGCTTCCATGGTGGAGCCGATGACATATTCACCAGATCTGCATACCAAGTCCTGCGTGGCCACGCAGGAGCTATCAAGATCACCGACGCCCTTTCCTGATTGATCCTGGCTACCAGCCTGGGGATGAGAGGAAACGGCGGGAATACATAAGCTAGTTTGAAGGTCCAAGGTGCTACTAGTGCATCCACTAGAGCCGCCTTGGGATCCCTGGATCTGGACCCGTAGCAAGGAACTTTGAAGTTCTGACGAGAGGCCATCAGATCCATGTCTGGAATGCCCCACAGTTGAGTGACTTGGGCAAAGATTTCCGGATGGAGTTCCCACTCCCCCGGATGCAATGTCTGACGACTCAGAAAATCCGCTTCCCAATTTTCCACTCCTGGGATGTGGATAGCAGACAGGTGGCAGGAGTGAGACTCCGCCCATAGAATGATTTTGGTCACTTCTTCCATCGCCAGGGAACTCCTTGTTCCCCCCTGATGGTTGATGTACGCAACAGTTGTCATGTTGTCTGATTGAAACCGTATGAACTTGGCCCTCGCTAGCTGAGGCCAAGCCTTGAGAGCATTGAATATCGCTCTCAGTTCCAGAATATTTATCGGTAGAAGAGATTCTTCCCGAGACCAAAGACCCTGAGCTTTCAGGGATCCCCAGACCGCGCCCCAGCCCATCAGACTGGCGTCGGTCGTGACAATGACCCACTCTGGTCTGCGGAAGGTCATCCCTTGTGACAGGTTGTCCAGGGACAGCCACCAACGGAGTGAGTCTCTGGTCCTCTGATTTACTTGTATCCTCGGAGACAAGTTTGTATAGTCCCCATTCCACTGACTGAGCATGCACAGTTGTAATGGTCTTAGATGAATGCGCGCAAAAGGAACTATGTCCATTGCCGCTACCATCAAACCTATCACTTCCATGCACTGCGCTATGGAAGGAAGAGGAACGGAATGAAGTATCCGACAAGAGTCTAGAAGTTTTGTTTTTCTGGCCTCTGTCAGAAAAATCCTCATTTCTAAGGAGTCTATTATTGTCCCCAAGAAGGGAACCCTTGTTGACGGAGATAGAGAACTCTTTTCCACGTTCACTTTCCATCCGTGAGATCTGAGAAAGGCCAGGACGATGTCCGTGTGAGCCTTTGCTTGAGGAAGGGACGACGCTTGAATCAGAATGTCGTCCAAGTAAGGTACTACAGCAATGCCCCTTGGTCTTAGCACAGCTAGAAGGGACCCTAGTACCTTTGTGAAAATCCTTGGAGCAGTGGCTAATCCGAAAGGAAGCGCCACGAACTGGTAATGCTTGTCCAGGAATGCGAACCTTAGGAACCGATGATGTTCCTTGTGGATAGGAATATGTAGATACGCATCCTTTAAATCCACCGTGGTCATGAATTGACCTTCCTGGATGGAAGGAAGAATTGTTCGAATGGTTTCCATTTTGAACGATGGAACCTTGAGAAACTTGTTTAAGATCTTGAGATCTAAGATTGGTCTGAACGTTCCCTCTTTTTTGGGAACTATGAACAGATTGGAGTAGAACCCCATCCCTTGTTCTCCTAATGGAACAGGATGAATCACTCCCATTTTTAACAGGTCTTCTACACAACGTAAGAATGCCTGTCTTTTTATGTGGTCTGAAGACAACTGAGACCTGTGGAACCTCCCCCTTGGGGGAAGCCCCTTGAATTCCAGAAGATAACCTTGGGAGACTATTTCTAGCGCCCAAGGATCCAGAACATCTCTTGCCCAAGCCCGAGCGAAGAGAGAGAGTCTGCCCCCCACCAGATCCGGTCCCGGATCGGGGGCCAACATTTCATGCTGTCTTGGTAGCAGTGGCAGGTTTCTTGGCCTGCTTTCCCTTGTTCCAGCCTTGCATTGGTCTCCAAGCTGGCTTGGCTTGAGAAGTATTACCCTCTTGCTTAGAGGACGTAGCACTTTGGGCTGGTCCGTTTCTACGAAAGGGACGAAAATTAGGTTTATTTTTGGCCTTGAAAGGCCGATCCTGAGGAAGGGCGTGGCCCTTACCCCCAGTGATATCAGAGATAATCTCTTTCAAGTCAGGGCCAAACAGCGTTTTCCCCTTGAAAGGAATGTTAAGTAGCTTGTTCTTGGAAGACGCATCAGCTGACCAAGATTTCAACCAAAGCGCTCTGCGCGCCACAATAGCAAACCCAGAATTCTTAGCCGCTAACCTAGCCAATTGCAAAGTGGCGTCTAGGGTGAAAGAATTAGCCAATTTGAGAGCATTGATTCTGTCCATAATCTCCTCATAAGGAGGAGAATCACTATCGACCGCCTTTACCAGCTCATCAAACCAGAAACACGCGGCTGTAGCGACAGGGACAATGCATGAAATTGGTTGTAGAAGGTAACCCTGCTGAACAAACATCTTTTTAAGTAAACCTTCTAATTTTTTATCCATAGGATCTTTGAAAGCACAACTATCTTCTATGGGTATAGTGGTGCGTTTGTTTAAAGTGGAAACCGCTCCCTCGACCTTGGGGACTGTCTGCCATAAGTCCTTTCTGGGGTCGACCATAGGAAACAATTTTTTAAATATGGGGGGAGGGACGAAAGGAATACCGGGCCTTTCCCATTCTTTATTTACAATGTCCGCCACCCGCTTGGGTATAGGAAAAGCTTCTGGGAGCCCCGGGACCTCTAGGAACTTGTCCATTTTACATAGTTTCTCTGGGATGACCAACTTGTCACAATCATCCAGAGTGGATAATACCTCCTTAAGCAGGATGCGGAGATGTTCCAACTTAAATTTAAACGTAATCACATCAGGTTCAGCTTGTTGAGAAATGTTCCCTGAATCAGTAATTTCTCCCTCAGACAAAACCTCCCTGGCCCCATCAGACTGGTTTAGGGGCCCTTCAGAACCATTATTATCAGCGTCGTCATGCTCTTCAGTATCTAAAACAGAGCAGTCGCGCTTACGCTGATAAGTGTGCATTTTGGCTAAAATGTTTTTGACAGAATTATCCATTACAGCCGTTAATTGTTGCATAGTAAGGAGTATTGGCGCGCTAGATGTACTAGGGGCCTCCTGAGTGGGCAAGACTCGTGTAGACGAAGGAGGGAATGATGCAGTACCATGCTTACTCCCCTCACTTGAGGAATCATCTTGGGCATCATTGTCATTGTCACATAAATCACATTTATTTAAATGAGAAGGAACTCTGGCTTCCCCACATTCAGAACACAGTCTATCTGGTAGTTCAGACATGTTAAACAGGCATAAACTTGATAACAAAGTACAAAAAACGTTTTAAAATAAAACCGTTACTGTCACTTTAAATTTTAAACTGAACACACTTTATTACTGCAATTGCGAAAAAATATGAAGGAATTGTTCAAAATTCACCAAAATTTCACCACAGTGTCTTAAAGCCTTAAAAGTATTGCACACCAAATTTGGAAGCTTTAACCCTTAAAATAACGGAACCGGAGCCGTTTTTAACTTTAACCCCTTTACAGTCCCTGGTATCTGCTTTGCTGAGACCCAACCAAGCCCAAAGGGGAATACGATACCAAATGACGCCTTCAGAAAGTCTTTTCTATGTATCAGAGCTCCTCACACATGCGACTGCATGTCATGCCTCTCAAAAACAAGTGCGCAACACCGGCGCGAAAATGAGGCTCTGCCTATGATTTGGGAAAGCCCCTAAAGAGAAAGGTGTCTAAAAAAGTGCCTGCCGATATAATCTTATCAAAATACCCAGATTAAATGATTCCTCAAGGCTAAATATGTGTTAATAATGAATCGATTTAGCCCAGAAAAAGTCTACAGTCTTAATAAGCCCTTGTGAAGCCCTTATTTACAATCTTAATAAACATGGCTTACCGGATCCCATAGGGAAAATGACAGCTTCCAGCATTACATCGTCTTGTTAGAATGTGTCATACCTCAAGCAGCAAGAGACTGCTCACTGTTCCCCCAACTGAAGTTAATTCCTCTCAACAGTCCTGTGTGGAACAGCCATGGATTTTAGTAACGGTTGCTAAAATCATTTTCCTCATACAAACAGAAATCTTCATCTCTTTTCTGTTTCTGAGTAAATAGTACATACCAGCACTATTTTAAAATAACAAACTCTTGATTGAATAATAAAAACTACAGTTAAACACTAAAAAACTCTAAGCCATCTCCGTGGAGATGTTGCCTGTACAACGGCAAAGAGAATGACTGGGGTAGGCGGAGCCTAGGAGGGATCATGTGACCAGCTTTGCTGGGCTCTCTGCCATTTCCTGTTGGGGAAGAGAATATCCCACAAGTAAGGATGACGCCGTGGACCGGACACACCTATGTTGGAGAAAAAGCAGGCAGATTCTTCTTCAAAATGCTGCCTGAGATAAAATAGTACAACTCTGGTACCATTTAAAAACAATAAACTTTTGATTGAAGAAAAAACTAACTATATTACACTACTTTCCTCTTACTACCTCCAGCTATGTTGAGAGTTTGCAAGAGAATGACTGGATATGGCAGTTAGGGGAGGAGCTATATAGCAGCTCTGCTGTGGGTGATCCTCTTGCAACTTCCTGTTGGGAAGGAGAATATCCCACAAGTAATGGATGATCCGTGGACTGGATACACCTTACAAGAGAAAATTGTTATTTGTTTATGGCAATATGTAGCCACTTTGTCTGCAATCTGCTCGTAAAGAATATAACTTAGAGATTGACACAACCTCGACAGTGTGCTTAACAACATATTGTATTATATTACATTTCTCAATACTATACATATTCAAGATTTTGCTTCTTAGAACTATACTTCCTCACCAATGTATTCCCTATTGTTGATCGCTATCACTACATTTAAAGTCTATTGATCACCATGACTGAAATATAGTTATACTAGTATATCGCCTCTGATGTGAATCTCAGTCCTGTGGTTTTATATTATTATTTTTGTTTTTTATTTTTTATTTATTTTTCCCAATGGTTAATAAGATCCCATTTAGAGTTGAATCCTACTGGTACTCTAGTACCTAATTTAAATATCCAATAAGCTTCTCTTTTATAGAGAAGCTTCTCTCTATTACCTCCTCTCTGTGGCTGTTTTACCAATTCTATTGTTTGCCATTCAAAAGTAGTGATATCTTTGTTGTGCACATGTATGAAATGGTAGGCTAATGCGGAGCATTCTTCTCCCCTCCTAATATTACCAAGGTGTTCCCTAATACGTGATCTCACCTCTCTTGTGGTGAGCCCCACGTATTGGCGTTTACAAACTGTACACGAGATCAGATATTATATATCCCATAGAACAATGTATACATTGTGATGTCTCAAATCTCTGTCCTGTTGTATAAGACTCAAAAAATCTGGACACTTTAATTGTGTCACATGCTTTACATAATGGGCTATTGCATCTAAAGGTGCCTTTATGTATTAACCAAGAGCTTCTGCGTGTTGTATTAGGTATTTTAGTTGGTGAAAGTATATTGCCTATGGTCACACTTCTGGTATATGAGAAATTGCAACCTTTCTCTATTATCGGCTTTAACTTGTCATCTGCCCTCAAAATGTCCAAGTTTTTTCTAATTATGTCACACACTTTCATATATTGGTTACTATGATTAGTTATGAAGTGTATCCGTCCTGTCTTGTTTTTTCGGGTCTTGTTGGTAGCTAATAACTCATGTCTTTCAATTTTATCTACCTGAATTTTGGCTTTCCATATTACAGATCTGGGGTACCCTCTCTCTTCCAACTGTAGTGACAAAATATTGCATTCCTGTTTATAATCTTTCTCATTGGAACAATTCCTTTTCATCCTGTGGAATTGTCCCTTTGCTATTGCCATTGATATGTGTTTGGGATGATTGCTTTTTGCATGTAATATGTTTTTTGTTATTGGTTTTCTTTAAGTTTTTGTCTGTATGAGGCCTGTTTCCTTATCCCCAACTAACGTTATATCTAAATAATTTATTTTTATTGGATCAAATTCCATGGTGAATGCTAAGCCTATTTCATTGCTATTGAGATATTCAAGAAAGCTAGACCAGTTCTTCCACTGGACCATCCCATATAAGGATCAGATCATCTATGAACCTTCAAAATAATCTTATTCTCTCTCTAAACCTATGTCTACCTCCAAAGATGTGGGACTCCTCCCACCAACCTAAGAATAGGTTGGCATACGAGGGAGCAAATTTGGCCCCCATCGCGGTCCCACATCTCTGGAGGTAGAAATCCCCCTGGAATTCAAAAAAGTTTTTTTCCAGTAGAAATCTGACTACTCTCTTGACAAATGAAATTTGTTCACTATTAAATTCTGTGTTTCTATTCAGGAAAAAATCAATTGCCTCTACTCCAAAGATATGTGGTATTCTGGAGAAGAGGGAGACTGCATCTATGGTTACCCAAATATAACCTGTTTTCCACTCTATATCTGTACATAGGTTTAATAGATGTTTCGTATCTTGTAAATGGCTCCAAAGTTTCTTAACTATGGGTTGTAGTATCACATCTACCCATTCAGATAGAGGCTCCAAAATGGAGTCTATACCTGAAACTATCGGTCTGCCACTTATATTCTCCAAGGTCTTGTGGACCTTGGGAAAAAATGGAATACTGGGGTTTGAGGATGTTTATTAAAAAGAAATTCAGCTGTTTTTGCGTCTAAAAACCCATTTTCCATACCATCATCTATAAGTGACTTAATCATTTCCAATATCTGATTAGTTGGATTAGAAGGGAGTGGTGTATAGGTCTCTTGGTCAGTCAGTTGGCGTCTAGCTTCTTTAATATAATCATTTTTAGACATAACCACCGTACTTCCTCCTTTATCTGAGTTTCTTACTACCAGATCTGTGTTCTCTTTTAGCTCCTGCAGTGCCTTCTTTTGTATCTCATTCAGGTTAGGGACAGTCTTATCTGTTTCTTGATATAGTTTTACTAGATCTCTTTCCACTGATGATTGAAACATCTCTACGACTGTAGCCCTACTCTGTATGGGATAGAAGGTTGATTTTTTACTTATAGGTCTTGTGATGTTAAAGTTTTCCATTATCTGTTCATTAATATCTAAGATAGGTTCATTAGATTCTATAAGTAACTCTGTTAAATCTTTAATTGTACATAATTAATCAAAATTGGCTGTGTCAGGTATACTGCCTACATTAGGTATCCTTTCTGGTCCTGTAACATGTTGTTGTTCCTCTAATTCTGTTTCAAAATGTCTCCTTAATGTTAGTCCTAATAAGCCTATTTACATCTATAAGAGTATCAAAGATATTGAATTTACATGACGGTGCATAGCCTAAACCATAGTTTAAAACTTCATATTGTTCTGGAGTAAGATCTCTGCCTGAAATATTGATTACATTGCCTACTATGAATATAGTTGCACCCTTTGAAGTAAGTACCACCTCTTTGTCTAATTTTGTGTTTTTTGTTGTGTTCGTAGTCGATAGCGGTCTCTCCCTCTCTGCTCTTTTTCTAATCCCCCCTCTCCTTGTTTTTCTGGGGGTATGTGAAAAACTTGCTGCATACTAGATTCATTCTCTCTATCTTCCATGTTCTCATTTCTGACCCTCTCTCTGTGTGGGACTCTATTATCCCATTGGTTACTGTTGTATTTTAATGCTGGATCAATTCTGTTTGTTTGCCTTTTTTGTTGTGTATCTTATCTTGGGTCTTGTACCTAAATCTTTCTGGCCCTGTTGATAATATGTGTTTGAATTTCCCTCTGTTTGACTGGACTGTTTCTGACTGGTGTAATGTGTCTTGGAGGTAGGGACATAACTACCATTCCCATATACATTTCTATATTCAAGTCCTTGATCAGTCTCTCTATGCCTAGAGTGATTGTAATCTTCTCCTGGAATCAGTCTTGGTTCCAGGTGGTAATTACTTCAAAGGGTGCAACTATATTCATAGTAGGCAATGTAATCAATATTTCAGGCAGAGATCTTACTCCAGAACAAACTATGGTTTAGGCTATGCACCGTCATGTAAATTCAATATCTTTGATACTCTTATAGATGTAAATAGGCTTATTAGGACTAACATTAAGGAGATATTTTGAAACAGAATTAGAGGAACAACAACATGTTACAGGACCAGAAAGGATACCTAATGTAGGCAGTATACCTGACACAGCCAATTTTGATGAATTATGTACAATTAAAGATTTAACAGAGTTACTTACAGAATCTAATGAACCTATCTTAGATATTAATGAACAGATAATGGAAAACTTTAACATCACAAGACCTATAAGTAAAAAATCAACCTTCTATCCCATACAGAGTAGGGGGTACAGTCTTAGAGATGTTTCAATCATCAGTGGAAAGAGATCTAGTAAAACTATATCAAGAAACAGATAAGACTGTCCCTAACCTGAATGAGATACAAAAGAAGGCACTGCAGGAGCTAAAAGAGAACACAGATCTGGTAGTAAGAAAGTCAGATAAAGGAGGAAGTACGGTGGTTATGTCTAAAAATGATTATATTAAAAAGGAGCTAGACGCCAACTGACTGACCAAAAGACCTATACACCACTCCCTTCTAATCCAACTAATCAGATATTGGAAATAATTAAGTCACTTATAGATGATGGTATGGAAAATGGGTTTTTAGACGCAAAAACAGCTGAATTTCTTTTTAATAAACATCCTCAAACCCCAGTATTCCATTTTTTTCCCAAGGTCCACAAGACCTTGGAGAATATAAGTGGCAGACCGATAGTTTCAGGTATAGACTCCATTTTGGAGCCTCTATCTGAATGGGTAGATGTGATACTACAACCCATAGTTAAGACACTTTGGAGCCATTTACAAGATACGAAACATCTATTAAACCTATGTACAGATATAGAGTGGAAAACAGGTAATATTTGGGTAACCATAGATACAGTCTCCCTCTACTCCAGAATACCACATATCTTTGGAGTAGAGGCAATTGATTTTTTTCCTGAATAGAAACACAGAATTTAATAGTGAACAAATTTCATTTGTCAAGAGTAGTCAGATTTCTACTGGAAAAAAACTTTTTTGAATTCCATGGGGATTTCTACCTGCAGAGATGTGGGACCGCGATGGGGGCCAAATTTGCCCCCTCGAATGCCAACCTATTCTTAGGTTGGTGGGAGGAGTCCCACATCTTTGGAGGTAGAAATAGGTTTAGAGAGAGAATAAGATTCTTTCGAAGGTTCATAGATGATCTGATCCTTATATGGGATGGTCCAGTGGAAGAACTGTCTAGCTTTCTCGAATATCTCAATAGCAATGAAATAGGCTTAAAATTCACCATGGAATTTGATCCAATAAAAATAAATTATTTAGATATAACGTTGGTTGGGGATAAGGAAACAGGCCTCATACAGACAAAAACTTACAGAAAACCAATAACAAAAAACAACATATTACATGCAAAAAGCAATCATCCCAAACACATATCAATGGCAATAGCAAAGGGACAATTCCACAGGATGAAAAGGAATTGTTCCAATGAGAAAGATTATAAACAGGAATGCAATATTTTGTCACTACAGTTGGAAGAGAGAGGGTACCCCAGATCTGTAATAAGGAAAGCCAAAATTCAGGTAGATAAAATTGAAAGACATGAGTTATTAGCTACCAACAAGACCCGAAAAAACAAGACAGGACGGATACACTTCATAACTAATCACAGTAACCAATATATGAAAGTGTGTGACATAATTAGAAAAAACTTGGAAATTTTGAGGGCAGATGACAAGTTAAAGCCGATAATAGAGAAAGGTTGCAATTTCTCATATACCAGAAGTGTGACCATAGGCAATATACTTTCACCAACTAAAATACCTAATACAACACGCAGAAGCTCTTGGTTAATACATAAAGGCACCTTTAGATGCAATAGCCCATTATGTAAAGCATGTGACACAATTAAAGTGTCCAGATTTTTTGAGTCTTATACAACAGGACAGAGATTTGAGACATCACAATGTATAAATTGTTCTATGGGATATATAATATATCTGATCTCGTGTACAGTTTGTAAAGCCAATACGTGGGGCTCACCACAAGAGAGGTGAGATCACGTATTAGGGAACACCTTGGTAATATTAGGAGGGGAGAAGAATGCTCCGCATTAGCCTACCATTTCATACATGTGCACAACAAAGATATCACTACTTTTGAATGGCAAACAATAGAATTGGTAAAACAGCCACAGAGAGGAGGTAATATAGAGAAGCTTCTCTATAAAAGAGAAGCTTATTGGATATTTAAATTAGGTACTAGAGTACCAGTAGGATTCAACTCTAAATGGGATCTTATTAACCATTGGGAAAAATAAATAAAAAATAAAAAACAAAAATAATAATATAAAACCACAGGACTGAGATTCACATCAGAGGCGATATACTAGTTTAACTATAGCTCAAATCCATTAAGAAAAATCCTTTAAGACAGGGGTGTCCAAACTTTGCTCTCCAGAGGTTTTGGAACTACATTTCCGATGATGCTCAGCTAGATAAAATGCTGGCTGAGCATCATCGGAAATGTAGTTCCAAAACCTCTGGAGAGCAAAGTTTGGACACCCCTGCTTTAAGAAAATGGTCAAAATAACAACTATTTCAAAATCCTCATATTAGTACATATGTATAGTATCAATTTTATGTATATAGAATAATATGTACATATTTGAGAGGGGAACATTTAGTCATACAAGTATATCTTCAAGCTAACTAGTAGATCTTTATATATTGAAGAATATTGAGAGAGAAGGGGATTTAAGATTATCATGGAGATCACAAAGTTTATAATTTCATTAAACTTTAAGATCAAATTTGATCTACATTTATGCTACATTATAACTGGCATAATAATATTACCTTCAGGTAATGATATAGGCTGATTGACAAATACATAAATAGAAAATCGCTCTCTTATGTAAACCGTAGTCAAATCTCTAATGAAAGATAATTAAATAATTTTATTTCAGTCATAGTGATCAATAGACTTTAAATGTAGTGATAGCGATCAACAATAGGGAATACATTGGTGAGGAAGTATAGTTCTAAGAAGCAAAATCTTGAATATGTATAGTATTGAGAAATGTAATATAATACAATATGTTGTTAAGCACACTGTCCAGGTTGTGTCAATCTCTAAATTGTATTCTTTACAAGCAGATTGCAGACGAAGTGGCTACATATTGCCATAAACAAATAACAATTTTTGTGCAGGCGAAACACCATATATGATTTCGTATAAGAACAGGAAGATATAGAACACGTTGGTTATAGGAAAACAGTATAAGTGAATAAAATAACAAATATACACGGCGGGCACATAGCAATGTAAATAGTAAACAAGCCTATGAGCTGGCGCTGGAGAGGACATGTGATGGACAAAGCCCACACTAAGAGCCAATGGCAATAGTTAAAGCAATACAGGAAATAACCAATAGGATTTACATGGGTGTGTAGTAACTGGCCAATCAGAGTAAGAGTAGCAAATAAAAAGCTAGACAGGCACCACACACAATATCTATGACTATGGTAACCACTGAAACGCGTCATATGTGAGGGGGTACCTGTCATTATCTGTATTTTTATCTTTGCCTGTAGGTGCTTCGACATAGTCGATATGTTGTGTGCTGTATTTTAGCTCTTTGTTTTTTTTCAATAAAGAGCGATATTGGTGAAGGAGGAGCAGGTCTGGCCATTTCTCTTTTCTACAAGTTATCTATATGACCAGTCCATAGGGCTCTCTAACAGCAAGTTGTTGAACACTCGGTAAACGCTAACCTGGACTTTGAACCGGAAGCATACGTGCAACACTCTGGGAGCAGCGGCGGTGAAGAAGGGAGCGGCGCAACTGTCAGAAGCTGTATCTCGTGTAAGTCCGCTTTTATTATTATTCCTTCATGCTTACATTCCTTACGAGAGTGTTGTATTATATCCACATAACAAATGTGATTGTATGGCAGCGTACACAGCGTGGGGTTGTGTCTGAGTGACTTGGAACCTATTGTTGAGTGCTGGTGCTTAAGTGTCGGTTGGAAATAAAAATAATAAACTCTTGATTGAAGAATCTAAACTAACACCTCACTTTACCTTTTCCTATCACTAACACAGGCAAAGAGAATGACTGGGGTGGGAGGGAAGGGAGGAGCTATATATACAGCTCTGCTGTGGTGCTCTTTGCCTCCTCCTGCTGACCAGGAGGCAATATCCCATAAGGATGAAATCCGTGGACTCGTCATATCTTGTAAGAGAAAACAGCTTTGCAGACTGTGAAAAGCTAGAGAACGAGCTTGCAAAAATCTCAGAGCCAGACAACAATCAATGCACTGCTGCTTTGCAGCACTCCTGCATATTTTGCTCTGGATGCACTGTTAAGGAAAACTTATACAATGCAGCCAGAGAACAGCTCTAGTTAAAAAGAACAGCCTAATGTGGAGCAGCACTGAAAAGTTAAAGTGCTAACAGTTCCTGTTCTTTCTGTAGACATGCTGCATTTTCTGCAATGACATCTCAGATCACTCTATGTTCTGCCTTGGGGCCCCAGTGACAGCTATACCTCAGTATAACACCCCAGTGACAGCTATACCTCAGTATAACACCCCAGTGACAGCTATACCACAGTATAACACCCCAGTGACAGCTATACCACAGTATAACACCCCAGTGACAGCTATACCACAGTATAACACCCCAGTGACAGCTATACCTCAGTATATAGCCCCAGTGACAGCTATACCTCAGTATATAGCCCCAGTGACAGCTATACCTCAGTATATAGCCCCAGTGACAGCTATACCTCAGTATATAGCCCCAGTAACAGCTATACCTCAGTATATAGCCCCAGTAACAGCTATACCTCAGTATATAGCCCCAGTAACAGCTATACCTCAGTATATAGCCCCAGTGACAGCTATACCTCAGTATATAGCCCCAGTGACAGCTATACCTCAGTATATAGCCCCAGTGACAGCTATACCTCAGTATATAGCCCCAGTGACAGCTATACCTCAGTATATAGCCCCAGTGACAGCTATACCTCAGTATATAGCCCCAGTGACAGCTATACCTCAGTATATAGCCCCAGTGACAGCTATACCTCAGTATATAGCCCCAGTGACAGCTATACCTCAGTATATAGCCCCAGTGACAGCTATTCCTCAATATATAGCCCGTGACAGCTATACCTCAGTATATAGCCCCAGTGACAGCTATACCTCAGTATATACTATATACTGAGGTATAGCTGTCACTGGACTCATATACTGAGGTATAGCTGTCACTGGGGGCTATATACTGAGGTATAGCTGTCACTGGGGGCTATATACTGAGGTATAGCTGTCACTGGGGGCTATATACTGAGGTATAGCTGTCACTGGGGGCTATATACTGAGGTATAGCTGTCACTGGGGGCTATATACTGAGGTATAGCTGTCACTGGGGGCTATATACTGAGGTATAGCTGTCACTGGGGGCTATATACTGAGGTATAGCTGTCACTGGGGCTATATACTGAGGTATAGCTGTCACTGGGGGCTATATACTGAGGTATAGCTGTCACTGGGGCTATATACTGAGGTATAGCTGTCGCTGGGGGCTATATACTGAGGTATAGCTGTCACTGGGGGCTATATACTGAGGTATAGCTGTCACTGGGGGCTATATACTGAGGTATAGCTGTCACTGGGGGCTATATACTGAGGTATAGCTGTCACTGGGGCTATATACTGAGGTATAGCTGTCACTGGGGGCTATATACTGAGGTATAGCTGTCGCTGGGGCTATATACTGAGCTATAGCTGTCGCTGGGGGCTATATACTGAGGTATAGCTGTCACTGGGGTGTTATACTGTGGTATAGCTGTCACTGGGGTGTTATACAGCTATACCACAGTATAACACCCCAGTGACAGCTATACCACAGTATAACACCCCAGTGACAGATATACCTCAGTATATAGCCCCAGTGACAGCTATACCTCAGTATATAGCCCCAGTGACAGCTATACCTCAGTATATAGCCCCAGTGACAGCTATACCTCAGTATATAGCCCCAGTAACAGCTATACCTCAGTATATAGCCCCCAGTGACAGCTATACCTCAGTATATAGCCCCAGTGACAGCTATACCTCAGTATATAGCCCCAGTGACAGCTATACCTCAGTATATAGCCCCAGTAACAGCTATACCTCAGTATATAGCCCCAGTGACAGCTATACCTCAGTATATAACAGTAATACCTCACTATATAACAGTAATACCTCAGTATATAACAGTAATACCTCAGTATATGAGTCCAGTGACAGCTATACCTCAGTATATAACAGAAATACCTCAGTTTATAACAGTATATAACAGCTATACCTCAGTATACAACAGTATACAACCTCAGTATACAACAGTATACAACCTCAGTATACAACAGTATATAACCTCAGTATACAACAGTATATAACCTCAGTATACAACAGTATATAACCTCAGTATACAACAGTATATAACCTCAGTATACAACAGTATATAACCTCAGTATACAACAGTATATAACCTCAGTATACAACAGTATATAACCTCAGTATACAACAGTATATAACCTCAGTATACAACAGTATATAACCTCAGTATACAACAGTATATAACCTCAGTATACAACAGTATATAACCTCAGTATACAACAGTATATAACCTCAGTATACAACAGTATATAACCTCAGTATACAACAGTATATAACCTCAGTATACAACAGTATATAACCTCAGTATACAACAGTATATAACCTCAGTATACAACAGTATATAACCTCAGTATACAACAGTATATAACCTCAGTATACAACAGTATATAACCTCAGTATACAACAGTATATAACCTCAGTATACAACAGTATATAACCTCAGTATACAACAGTATATAACCTCAGTATACAACAGTATATAACCTCAGTATACAACAGTATATAACCTCAGTATACAACAGTATATAACCTCAGTATACAACAACTATACCTCAGTATTAGCAGCACAATACCTAGATATGAAATGATACCTTGATGGTGTTCTCGTAGATGGTCTCCCGGAACTCCCGCAGCGCCTTGTGATTAAAGTGCTGCCCATGTATGATCCGCATCTGCTTCAGGAAGGTGGATTTGCCGCTTTCCCCGGCACCGAGCAACAGAATGCGGACGAGCCGGCTCACTGCTCTCCGCTCCCGGGTCAGCAGAGCATCTATCTCTCGGCTTCGCCTGCGGGCCTCCCGCTCCTTGTCTCGGCTCCTTCTGAGCGCCTCCCGTTCTTTATCCCGATTCCGCTCTTTCCCCGGCTCCTGGGCAACCTCGGCGGGCAGCAAGCAGCGGCTCAAGGTGCGGACAACCGCGGACATGGCGCCTACCGTGGACCATGTATGTCTTGTATCCAACAGGAAACAATCACAGAGCAGCCATTACTGTCAGCGGATCCCGCGGGAGCGAGCGGCCATTACTGTCAGCGGATCCCGCGGGAGCGAGCGGCCATTACTGTCAGCGGATCCCGCGGGAGCGAGCGGCCATTACTGTCAGCGGATCCCGCGGGAGCGAGCGGCCATACTGTCAGCGGATCCCGCGGGAGCGAGCAGCCATACTGTCAGCGGATCCCGCGGGAGCGAGCTGCAATTTCCTACGGGAGCGAGCAGCCATTACTGGCAGCGGATCCCGAGGGACCGAACAGTATTTTGTTCACCCTCCCACGGAAGTAACCAGCAGTTATTGAGTCATGTGTGCTTGTAGATGAAACGGGAGCGAGCGCTCAGACATTACCATTAAAGTAACGACCCAGAATACCACTTATGTCCCACAGCTCCGTGTAATTGTCATTCTCCCCCCACAGCCCCGTGTAATTGTCATTCTCCCCCCACAGCCCCGTGTAATTGTCATTCTCCCCCCACAGCCCCATGTAATTGTCATTCTCCCCCCACAGCCCCGTGTAATTGTCATTCTCCCCCCACAGCCCCATGTAATTGTCAGACACAATTGTCACACTCACATCCCACAGCACTGTGTAAATGTCACACTCACAGCCCCATGTACAGTAGATGTCTCCCCCCACAGCCCCACGTAATTGTCACACACACTTGTCACACACACATCCCACATCACTGTGTAATTGTCACACTCACATCCCACAGCATTGTGTAATTGTCACCCACATTCCACAGCACTGTGTAATTGTCACTCACATCCCACAGCACTGTGTAATTGTCACACTCACAGCCCCATGTACAGTAGATGTCTCCCCCCACAGCCCCACGTAATTGTCACACACACTTGTCACACACACATCCCACATCACTGTGTAATTGTCACACTCACATCCCACAGCATTGTGTAATTGTCACACACATTCCACAGCACTGTGTAATTGTCACTCACATCCCACAGCACTGTGTAATTGCCACGCTCACAGCCCCATGTACAGTAGATGTCTCATCCCACAACCCCATGTAATTGTCACACTCACATCCCACAGCACTGTGTAATTGTCACACTCACATCCCACAGCACTGTGTAATTGTCACACTCACATCCCGCAGCACTGTGTAATTGTCACACTCACATCCCGCAGTACTGTGTAATTGTCACACACACATCCCACAGCACTGTGTAATTGTCACACTCACATCCCACAGCACTGTGTAATTGTCACACTCACATCCCACAGCACTGTGTAATTGTCACACTCACATCCCACAGCACTGTGTAATTGTCACTCACATCCCACAGCACTGTATAATTGTCACACTCACATCCCGCAGCACTGTGTAATTGTCACACTCACATCCCGCAGTACTGTGTAATTGTCACACACACATCCCACAGCACTGTGTAATTGTCACACTCACATCCCACAGCACTGTGTTATTGTCACACTCACATCCCGCAGCACTGTGTAATTGTCACACTCACATCCCGCAGCACTGTGTAATTGTCACACTCACATCCCACAGTACTGTGTAATTGTTACACACACATCCCACAGCACTGTGTAATTGTCACACTCACATCCCACAGCACTGTGTAATTGTCACACTCACATCCTACAGCTCTGTGTAATTGTCACACTCACATCCCACAGCACTGTGTAATTGCCACGCTCACAGCCCCATGTACAGTAGATGTCTCATCCCACAACCCCATGTAATTGTCACACTCACATCCCACAGCACTGTGTAATTGTCACACTCACATCCCACAGCACTGTGTAATTGTCACACTCACATCCCACAGCACTGTGTAATTGTCACACTCACATCCCGCAGCACTGTGTAATTGTCACACTCACATCCCGCAGTACTGTGTAATTGTCACACACACATCCCACAGCACTGTGTAATTGTCACACTCACATCCCACAGCACTGTGTAATTGTCACACTCACATCCCACAGCACTGTGTAATTGTCACTCACATCCCACAGCACTGTATAATTGTCACACTCACATCCCGCAGCACTGTGTAATTGTCACACTCACATCCCGCAGTACTGTGTAATTGTCACACACACATCCCACAGCACTGTGCAATTGTCACACTCACATCCCACAGCACTGTGTAATTGTCACACTCACATCCCGCAGCACTGTGTAATTGTCACACTCACATCCCACAGTACTGTGTAATTGTTACACACACATCCCACAGCACTGTGTAATTGTCACACTCACATCCCACAGCGCCGTGTAATTGTCACACTCACATCCCACAGCACTGTCTAATTGTCACACTCACAGCCCCATGTACAGTAGATGTCTCTCTCCCCCCACAGCCCCATGTAATTGTCACACACAATTGTCACACTCACATCCCACAGCATTGTGTAATTGTCACACTCACATCCCACAGCACTGTGTAATTGTCACACTCACAGCCCCATGTACAGTAGATGTCTCTCTCCCCCCACAGCCCCATGTAATTGTCAGACACAATTGTCACACACACATCCCACATCACTGTGTAATTGTCACACTCACATCCCACAGCATTGTGTAATTGTCACACACATTCCACAGCACTGTGTAATTGTCACTCACATCCCACAGCACTGTGTAATTGTCACTCACATCCCACAGCACTGTGTAATTGCCACGCTCACAGCCCCATGTACAGTAGATGTCTCATCCCACAGCCCCATGTAATTGTCACACTCACATCCCACAGCACTGTGTAATTGTCACACACATCCCATAGCCCTGTGTAATTGTCACACTCACATCCCACAGCACTGTGTAATTGTCACACACATCCCACAGCACTGTATAATTGTCACACACATCCCATAGCCCTGTGTAATTGTCACTCACATCCCACAGCACTGTGTAATTGTCACACACACATCCCGCATCACTGTGTAATTGTCACACACATCCCATAGCACTGTAATTGTCACACTCACATCCCACAGCACTGTGTAATTGTCACACACATCACATAGTCCTGTGTAATTGTCACACACATCCCATAGCCCTGTGTAATTGTCACTCACATCCCACAGCACTGTGTAATTGTCACACACACATCCCGCATCACTGTGTAATTGTCACACACATCCCATAGCACTGTAATTGTCACACTCACATCCCACAGCACTGTGTAATTGTCACACACATCCCATAGCCCATGTGTGCTTGTAGAAGAAACGGGAGCGAGCGCTCAGACATTACCATTAAAGTAACGACCCAAAATACCACTTATGTCCCACAGCTCCGTGTAATTGTCATTCTCCCCCCACAGCCCCGTGTAATTGTCATTCTCCCCCCACAGCCCCATGTAATTGTCAGACACAATTGTCACACTCACATCCCACAGCACTGTGTAAATGTCACACTCACAGCCCCATGTACAGTAGATGTCTCCCCCCACAGCCCCACGTAATTGTCACACACACTTGTCACACACACATCCCACATCACTGTGTAATTGTCACACTCACATCCCACAGCATTGTGTAATTGTCACACACATTCCACAGCACTGTGTAATTGTCACTCACATCCCACAGCACTGTGTAATTGCCACGCTCACAGCCCCATGTACAGTAGATGTCTCATCCCACAGCCCCATGTAATTGTCACACTCACATCCCACAGCACTGTGTAATTGTCACACTCACATCCCACAGCACTGTGTAATTGTCACACTCACATCCCGCAGCACTGTGTAATTGTCACACTCACATCCCACAGTACTGTGTAATTGTCACACACACATCCCACAGCACTGTGTAATTGTCACACTCACATCCCACAGCACTGTGTAATTGTCACACTCACATCCCGCAGCACTGTGTAATTGTCACACTCACATCCCACAGTACTGTGTAATTGTCACACACACATCCCACAGCACTGTGTAATTGTCACACTCACATCCCACAGCACTGTGTAATTGTCACACTCACATCCCGCAGCACTGTGTAATTGTCACACTCACATCCCACAGTACTGTGTAATTGTCACACTCACATCCCACAGCGCTGTGTAATTGTCACACTCACATCCCACAGCACTGTCTAATTGTCACACTCACAGCCCCATGTACAGTAGATGTCTCTCTCCCCCCACAGCCCCATGTAATTGTCACACACAATTGTCACACTCACATCCCACAGCATTGTGTAATTGTCACACTCAAATCCCACAGCACTGTGTAATTGTCACACTCACAGCCCCATGTACAGTAGATGTCTCCCCCCACAGCCCCACGTAATTGTCACACACAATTGTCACACACACATCCCACATCACTGTGTAATTGTCACACTCACATCCCACAGCATTGTGTAATTGTCACACACATCCCACAGCACTGTGTAATTGTCACTCACATCCCACAGCACTGTGTAATTGTCACTCACATCCCACAGCACTGTGTAATTGCCACGCTCACAGCCCCATGTACAGTAGATGTCTCATCCCACAGCCCCATGTAATTGTCACACTCACATCCCACAGCACTGTGTAATTGTCACACACATCCCATAGCCCTGTGTAATTGTCACACTCACATCCCACAGCACTGTGTAATTGTCACACACATCCCACAGCACTGTATAATTGTCACACACATCCCATAGCCCTGTGTAATTGTCACTCACATCCCACAGCACTGTGTAATTGTCACACACACATCCCGCATCACTGTGTAATTGTCACACACATCCCATAGCACTGTAATTGTCACACTCACATCCCACAGCACTGTGTAATTGTCACACACATCCCATAGCCCATGTGTGCTTGTAGAAGAAACGGGAGCGAGCGCTCAGACATTACCATTAAAGTAACGACCCAGAATACCACTTATGTCCCACAGCTCCGTGTAATTGTCATTCTCCCCCCACAGCCCCGTGTAATTGTCATTCTCCCCCCACAGCCCCATGTAATTGTCAGACACAATTGTCACACTCACATCCCACAGCACTGTGAAATTGTCACACTCACAGCCCCATGTACAGTAGATGTCTCCCCCCACAGCCACACACAATTGTCACACACACATCCCACATCACTGTGTAATTGTCACACTCACATCCCACAGCATTGTGTAATTGTCACACACATTCCACAGCACTGTGTAATTGTCACTCACATCCCACAGCACTGTGTAATTGTCACTCACATCCCACAGCACTGTGTAATTGCCACGCTCACAGCCCCATGTACAGTAGATGTCTCATCCCACAGCCCCATGTAATTGTCACACTCACATCCCACAGCACTGTGTAATTGTCACACTCACATCCCACAGTACTGTGTAATTGTCACACACACATCCCACAGCACTGTGTAATTGTCACACTCACATCCCACAGCACTGTGTAATTGTCACACTCACATCCCGCAGCACTGTGTAATTGTCACACTCACATCCCACAGTACTGTGTAATTGTCACACACACATCCCACAGCACTGTGTAATTGTCACACTCACATCCCACATCACTGTGTAATTGTCACACTCACATCCCACAGCACTGTGTAATTGTCACACTCACATCCTACAGCACTGTGTAATTGTCACACACATCCCATAGCCCTGTGTAATTGTCACACACACACATCCCATAGCCCTGTGTAAATGTCACACTCACATCCCACAGCACTGTGTAATTGTCACACACACATCCCACAGCCCTGTGTAATTGTCACACTCACATCCCACAGCACTGTGTAATTGTCACACTCACAGCCCCATGTACAGTAGATGTCTCTCACCCCCCCACAACCCCATGTAATTGTCACACACACATCCCATATCACTGTGTAATTGTCACACTCACATCCCACAGCACTGTGTAATTGTCACACACATCCCACAGCACTGTGTAATTGTCACTCACATCCCACAGCACTGTGTAATTGCCACGCTCACAGCCCCATGTACAGTAGATGTCTCAGCCCACAGCCCCATGTAATTGTCACACTCACATCCCACAGCACTGTGTAATTGTCACACATATCCGATAGCCCCATGTAATTGTCACACTCACATCCCACAGCACTGTGTAATTGTCACACACATCCCATAGCCCTGTGTAATTGTCACACTCACATCCCACAGCACTGTGTAATTGTCACACTCGCATCCCACAGTACTGTGTAATTGTCACACTCACATCCCACAGCGCTGTGTAATTGTCACACACATCCCACAGCACTGTGTAATTGTCACTCACATCCCACAGCACTGTGTAATTGCCACGCTCACAGCCCCATGCACAATAGATGTCTCATCCCACAGCCCCAAGGAATTGTCACACTCACATCCCACAGCACTGTGTAATTGTCACACTCACATCCCACAGCACTGTGTAATTGTCACACACATCCCATAGCCCTGTGTGATTATCACACTCACATCCCACAGCACTGTGCAATTGTCACACTCACATCCCACAGCACTGTGCAATTGTCACACTCACATCCCACAGCACTGTGTAATTGTCAGACACACATCCCACAGCCCTGTGTAATTGTCACACTCACATCCCACAGCACTGTGTAATTATCACACTCACATCCCACAGCCCTGTGTAATTCCACGCTCACATCCCACAGCACTGTGTAATTGTCACACTCACATCCCACAGCAATGTGTAATTGTCACACTCACATCCCACAGCACTGTGTAATTGTCACACACATCCCATAGCCCTGTGTAATTGTCACACTCACATCCCACAGCACTGTGTAATTGTCACACACATCCCACAGCACTGTGTAATTGTCACGCTCACATCCCACAGCACTGTGTAATTGTCATACACATCCCACAGCACTGTGTAATTGTCACACACATCCCACAGCACTGTATAATTGTCACGCTCACATCCCACAGCACTGTGTAATTGTCACACTCACATCCCACAGTACTGTGTAATTGTCACACACACATCCCACAGCACTGTGTAATTGTCACACTCACATCCCACAGCACTGTGTAATTGTCACACTCACATCCCGCAGCACTGTGTAATTGTCACACTCACATCCCACAGTACTGTGTAATTGTCACACTCACATCCCACAGCACTGTGTAATTGTCACACTCACATCCCACAGCGCTGTGTAATTGTCACACTCACATCCCACAGCACTGTCTAATTGTCACACTCACAGCCCCATGTACAGTAGATGTCTCTCTCCCCCCACAGCCCCATGTAATTGTCACACACAATTGTCACACTCACATCCCACAGCATTGTGTAATTGTCACACTCACATCCCACAGCATTGTGTAATTTCACACTCACATCCCACAGCACTGTGTAATTGTCACACTCACATCCCGCAGCACTGTGTAATTGTCACACTCACATCCCACAGTACTGTGTAATTGTCACATACACATCCCACAGCACTGTGTAATTGTCACACTCACATCCCACATCACTGTGTAATTGTCACACACATCCCACAGCACTGTGTAATTGTCACACTCACATCCTACAGCACTGTGTAATTGTCACACACATCCCATAGCCCTGTGTAATTGTCACACACACACATCCCATAGCCCTGTGTAAATGTCACACTCACATCCCACAGCACTGTGTAATTGTCACACACACATCCCACAGCCCTGTGTAATTGTCACACTCACATCCCACAGCACTGTGTAATTGTCACACTCACAGCCCCATGTACAGTAGATGTCTCTCACCCCCCACAACCCCATGTAATTGTCACAAACAATTGTCACACACACATCCCATATCACTGTGTAATTGTCACACTCACATCCCACAGCACTGTGTAATTGTCACACACATCCCACAGCACTGTGTAATTGTCACTCACATCCCACAGCACTGTGTAATTGCCACGCTCACAGCCCCATGTACAGTAGATGTCTCAGCCCACAGCCCCATGTAATTGTCACACTCACATCCCACAGCACTGTGTAATTGTCACACACATCCGATAGCCCCATGTAATTGTCACACTCACATCCCACAGCACTGTGTAATTGTCACACACATCCCATAGCCCTGTGTAATTGTCACACTCACATCCCACAGCACTGTGTAATTGTCACACTCACATCCCACAGCACTGTGCAATTGTCACACTCACATCCTACAGCACTGTGTAATTGTCACACACATCCCATAGCCCTGTGTAATTGTCACACACACACATCCCATAGCCCTGTGTAAATGTCACACTCACATCCCACAGCACTGTGTAATTGTCACACACACATCCCACAGCCCTGTGTAATTGTCACACTCACATCCCACAGCACTGTGTAATTGTCACACTCACAGCCCCATGTACAGTAGATGTCTCTCACCCCCCACAACCCCATGTAATTGTCACACACAATTGTCACACACACATCCCATATCACTGTGTAATTGTCACACTCACATCCCACAGCACTGTGTAATTGTCACACACATCCCACAGCACTGTGTAATTGTCACTCACATCCCACAGCACTGTGTAATTGCCACGCTCACAGCCCCATGTACAGTAGATGTCTCAGCCCACAGCCCCATGTAATTGTCACACTCACATCCCACAGCACTGTGTAATTGTCACACATATCCGATAGCCCCATGTAATTGTCACACTCACATCCCACAGCACTGTGTAATTGTCACACACATCCCATAGCCCTGTGTAATTGTCACACTCACATCCCACAGCACTGTGTAATTGTCACACTCACATCCCACAGCACTGTGTAATTGTCACACTCACATCCCACAGCACTGTGTAATTGTCACACACATCCCATAGCCCTGTGTAATTGTCACACTCACATCCCACAGCACTGTGTAATTGTCACACTCGCATCCCACAGTACTGTGTAATTGTCACACTCACATCCCACAGCCCTGTGTAATTGTCACACACATCCCACAGCACTGTGTAATTGTCACTCACATCCCACATCACTGTGTAATTGCCACGCTCACAGCCCCATGCACAATAGATGTCTCATCCCACAGCCCCAAGGAATTGTCACACTCACATCCCACAGCACTGTGTAATTGTCACACTCACATCCCACAGCACTGTGTAATTGTCACACACATCCCATAGCCCTGTGTAATTATCACACTCACATCCCACAGCACTGTGCAATTGTCACACTCACATCCCACAGCACTGTGCAATTGTCACACTCACATCCCACAGCACTGTGTAATTGTCAGACACACATCCCACAGCCCTGTGTAATTGTCACACTCACATCCCACAGCACTGTGTAATTGTCACTCTCACATCCCACAGCCCTGTGTAATTCCACGCTCACATCCCACAGCACTGTGTAATTGTCACACTCACATCCCACAGCACTGTGTAATTGTCACACTCACATCCCACAGCACTGTGTAATTGTCACACACATCCCATAGCCCTGTGTAATTGTCACACTCACATCCCACAGCACTGTGTAATTGTCACACACATCCCACAGCACTGTGTAATTGTCACGCTCACATCCCACAGCACTGTGTAATTGTCATACACATCCCACAGCACTGTGTAATTGTCACACACATCCCACAGCACTGTATAATTGTCACGCTCACATCCCACAGCACTGTGTAATTGTCACACTCACATCCCACAGTACTGTGTAATTGTCACACACACATCCCACAGTACTGTGTAATTGTCACACTCACATCCCACAGCGCTGTGTAATTGTCACACTCACATCCCACAGCACTGTCTAATTGTCACACTCACAGCCCCATGTACAGTAGATGTCTCTCTCCCCCCACAGCCCCATGTAATTGTCACACACAATTGTCACACTCACATCCCACAGCATTGTGTAATTGTCACACTCAAATCCCACAGCACTGTGTAATTGTCACACTCACAGCCCCATGTACAGTAGATGTCTCCCCCCACAGCCCCACGTAATTGTCACACACAATTGTCACACACACATCCCACATCACTGTGTAATTGTCACACTCACATCCCACAGCATTGTGTAATTGTCACACACATCCCACAGCACTGTGTAATTGTCACTCACATCCCACAGCACTGTGTAATTGTCACTCACATCCCACAGCACTGTGTAATTGCCACGCTCACAGCCCCATGTACAGTAGATGTCTCATCCCACAGCCCCATGTAATTGTCACACTCACATCCCACAGCACTGTGTAATTGTCACACACATCCCATAGCCCTGTGTAATTGTCACACTCACATCCCACAGCACTGTGTAATTGTCACACACATCCCACAGCACTGTATAATTGTCACACACATCCCATAGCCCTGTGTAATTGTCACTCACATCCCACAGCACTGTGTAATTGTCACACACACATCCCGCATCACTGTGTAATTGTCACACACATCCCATAGCACTGTAATTGTCACACTCACATCCCACAGCACTGTGTACTTGTCACACACATCCCATAGCCCATGTGTGCTTGTAGAAGAAACGGGAGCGAGCGCTCAGACATTACCATTAAAGTAACAACCCAGAATACCACTTATGTCCCACAGCTCCGTGTAATTGTCATTCTCCGCCCACAGCCCTGTGTAATTGTTATTCTCCCCCCACAGCCCCATGTAATTGTCAGACACAATTGTCACACTCACATCCCACAGCACTGTGAAATTGTCACACTCACAGCCCCATGTACAGTAGATGTCTCCCCCCACAGCCACACACAATTGTCACACACACATCCCACATCACTGTGTAATTGTCACACTCACATCCCACAGCATTGTGTAATTGTCACACACATTCCACAGCACTGTGTAATTGTCACTCACATCCCACAGCACTGTGTAATTGTCACTCACATCCCACAGCACTGTGTAATTGCCACGCTCACAGCCCCATGTACAGTAGATGTCTCATCCCACAGCCCCATGTAATTGTCACACTCACATCCCACAGCACTGTGTAATTGTCACACTCACATCCCACAGTACTGTGTAATTGTCACACACACATCCCACAGCACTGTGTAATTGTCACACTCACATCCCACAGCACTGTGTAATTGTCACACTCACATCCCGCAGCACTGTGTAATTGTCACACTCACATCCCACAGTACTGTGTAATTGTCACACACACATCCCACAGCACTGTGTAATTGTCACACTCACATCCCACATCACTGTGTAATTGTCACACTCACATCCCACAGCACTGTGTAATTGTCACACTCACATCCTACAGCACTGTGTAATTGTCACACACATCCCATAGCCCTGTGTAATTGTCACACACACACATCCCATAGCCCTGTGTAAATGTCACACTCACATCCCACAGCACTGTGTAATTGTCACACACACATCCCACAGCCCTGTGTAATTGTCACACTCACATCCCACAGCACTGTGTAATTGTCACACTCACAGCCCCATGTACAGTAGATGTCTCTCACCCCCCACAACCCCATGTAATTGTCACACACACATCCCATATCACTGTGTAATTGTCACACTCACATCCCACAGCACTGTGTAATTGTCACACACATCCCACAGCACTGTGTAATTGTCACTCACATCCCACAGCACTGTGTAATTGCCACGCTCACAGCCCCATGTACAGTAGATGTCTCAGCCCACAGCCCCATGTAATTGTCACACTCACATCCCACAGCACTGTGTAATTGTCACACATATCCGATAGCCCCATGTAATTGTCACACTCACATCCCACAGCACTGTGTAATTGTCACACACATCCCATAGCCCTGTGTAATTGTCACACTCACATCCCACAGCACTGTGTAATTGTCACACTCGCATCCCACAGTACTGTGTAATTGTCACACTCACATCCCACAGCGCTGTGTAATTGTCACACACATCCCACAGCACTGTGTAATTGTCACTCACATCCCACAGCACTGTGTAATTGCCACGCTCACAGCCCCATGCACAATAGATGTCTCATCCCACAGCCCCAAGGAATTGTCACACTCACATCCCACAGCACTGTGTAATTGTCACACTCACATCCCACAGCACTGTGTAATTGTCACACACATCCCATAGCCCTGTGTGATTATCACACTCACATCCCACAGCACTGTGCAATTGTCACACTCACGTCCCACAGCACTGTGCAATTGTCACACTCACATCCCACAGCACTGTGTAATTGTCAGACACACATCCCACAGCACTGTGTAATTGTCACACTCACATCCCACAGCACTGTGTAATTATCACACTCACATCCCACAGCCCTGTGTAATTCCACGCTCACATCCCACAGCACTGTGTAATTGTCACACTCACATCCCACAGCAATGTGTAATTGTCACACTCACATCCCACAGCCCTGTGTAATTCCACGCTCACATCCCACAGCACTGTGTAATTGTCACACTCACATCCCACAGCAATGTGTAATTGTCACACTCACATCCCACAGCACTGTGTAATTGTCACACACATCCCATAGCCCTGTGTAATTGTCACACTCACATCCCACAGCACTGTGTAATTGTCACACACATCCCACAGCACTGTGTAATTGTCACGCTCACATCCCACAGCACTGTGTAATTGTCATACACATCCCACAGCACTGTGTAATTGTCACACACATCCCACAGCACTGTATAATTGACACGCTCACATCCCACAGCACTGTGTAATTGTCACACTCACATCCCACAGTACTGTGTAATTGTCACACACACATCCCACAGCACTGTGTAATTGTCACACTCACATCCCACAGCACTGTGTAATTGTCACACTCACATCCCGCAGCACTGTGTAATTGTCACACTCACATCCCACAGTACTGTGTAATTGTCACACACACATCCCACAGCACTGTGTAATTGTCACACTCACATCCCACAGCGCTGTGTAATTGTCACACTCACATCCCACAGCACTGTCTAATTGTCACACTCACAGCCCCATGTACAGTAGATGTCTCTCTCCCCCCACAGCCCCATGTAATTGTCACACACAATTGTCACACTCACATCCCACAGCATTGTGTAATTGTCACACTCACATCCCACAGCATTGTGTAATTTCACACTCACATCCCACAGCACTGTGTAATTGTCACACTCACATCCCGCAGCACTGTGTAATTGTCACACTCACATCCCACAGTACTGTGTAATTGTCACATACACATCCCACAGCACTGTGTAATTGTCACACTCACATCCCACATCACTGTGTAATTGTCACACACATCCCACAGCACTGTGTAATTGTCACACTCACATCCTACAGCACTGTGTAATTGTCACACACATCCCATAGCCCTGTGTAATTGTCACACACACACATCCCATAGCCCTGTGTAAATGTCACACTCACATCCCACAGCACTGTGTAATTGTCACACACACATCCCACAGCCCTGTGTAATTGTCACACTCACATCCCACAGCACTGTGTAATTGTCACACTCACAGCCCCATGTACAGTAGATGTCTCTCACCCCCCACAACCCCATGTAATTGTCACAAACAATTGTCACACACACATCCCATATCACTGTGTAATTGTCACACTCACATCCCACAGCACTGTGTAATTGTCACACACATCCCACAGCACTGTGTAATTGTCACTCACATCCCACAGCACTGTGTAATTGCCACGCTCACAGCCCCATGTACAGTAGATGTCTCAGCCCACAGCCCCATGTAATTGTCACACTCACATCCCACAGCACTGTGTAATTGTCACACACATCCGATAGCCCCATGTAATTGTCACACTCACATCCCACAGCACTGTGTAATTGTCACACACATCCCATAGCCCTGTGTAATTGTCACACTCACATCCCACAGCACTGTGTAATTGTCACACTCACATCCCACAGCACTGTGCAATTGTCACACTCACATCCTACAGCACTGTGTAATTGTCACACACATCCCATAGCCCTGTGTAATTGTCACACACACACATCCCATAGCCCTGTGTAAATGTCACACTCACATCCCACAGCACTGTGTAATTGTCACACACACATCCCACAGCCCTGTGTAATTGTCACACTCACATCCCACAGCACTGTGTAATTGTCACACTCACAGCCCCATGCACAGTAGATGTCTCTCACCCCCCACAACCCCATGTAATTGTCACACACAATTGTCACACACACATCCCATATCACTGTGTAATTGTCACACTCACATCCCACAGCACTGTGTAATTGTCACACACATCCCACAGCACTGTGTAATTGTCACTCACATCCCACAGCACTGTGTAATTGCCACGCTCACAGCCCCATGTACAGTAGATGTCTCAGCCCACAGCCCCATGTAATTGTCACACTCACATCCCACAGCACTGTGTAATTGTCACACATATCCGATAGCCCCATGTAATTGTCACACTCACATCCCACAGCACTGTGTAATTGTCACACACATCCCATAGCCCTGTGTAATTGTCACACTCACATCCCACAGCACTGTGTAATTGTCACACTCACATCCCACAGCACTGTGTAATTGTCACACTCACATCCCACAGCACTGTGTAATTGTCACACACATCCCATAGCCCTGTGTAATTGTCACACTCACATCCCACAGCACTGTGTAATTGTCACACTCGCATCCCACAGTACTGTGTAATTGTCACACTCACATCCCACAGCCCTGTGTAATTGTCACACACATCCCACAGCACTGTGTAATTGTCACTCACATCCCACATCACTGTGTAATTGCCACGCTCACAGCCCCATGCACAATAGATGTCTCATCCCACAGCCCCAAGGAATTGTCACACTCACATCCCACAGCACTGTGTAATTGTCACACTCACATCCCACAGCACTGTGTAATTGTCACACACATCCCATAGCCCTGTGTAATTATCACACTCACATCCCACAGCACTGTGCAATTGTCACACTCACATCCCACAGCACTGTGCAATTGTCACACTCACATCCCACAGCACTGTGTAATTGTCAGACACACATCCCACAGCCCTGTGTAATTGTCACACTCACATCCCACAGCACTGTGTAATTGTCACTCTCACATCCCACAGCCCTGTGTAATTCCACGCTCACATCCCACAGCACTGTGTAATTGTCACACTCACATCCCACAGCACTGTGTAATTGTCACACTCACATCCCACAGCACTGTGTAATTGTCACACACATCCCATAGCCCTGTGTAATTGTCACACTCACATCCCACAGCACTGTGTAATTGTCACACACATCCCACAGCACAGTGTAATTGTCACGCTCACATCCCACAGCACTGTGTAATTGTCATACACATCCCACAGCACTGTGTAATTGTCACACACATCCCACAGCACTGTATAATTGTCACGCTCACATCCCACAGCACTGTGTAATTGTCACACTCACATCCCACAGTACTGTGTAATTGTCACACACACATCCCACAGCACTGTGTAATTGTCACACTCACATCCCACAGCACTGTGTAATTGTCACACTCACATCCCGCAGCACTGTGTAATTGTCACACTCACATCCCACAGTATTGTGTAATTGTCACACACACATCCCACAGCACTGTGTAATTGTCACACTCACATCCCACAGCGCTGTGTAATTGTCACACTCACATCCCACAGCACTGTCTAATTGTCACACTCACAGCCCCATGTACAGTAGATGTCTCTCTCCCCCCACAGCCCCATGTAATTGTCACACACAATTGTCACACTCACATCCCACAGCATTGTGTAATTGTCACACTCACATCCCACAGCACTGTGTAATTGTCACACTCACATCCCACAGCACTGTGTAATTGTCACACTCACATCCCGCAGCACTGTGTAATTGTCACACTCACATCCCACAGTACTGTGTAATTGTCACATACACATCCCACAGCACTGTGTAATTGTCACACTCACATCCCACATCACTGTGTAATTGTCACACTCACATCCCACAGCACTGTGTAATTGTCACACTCACATCCTACAGCACTGTGTAATTGTCACACACATCCCATAGCCCTGTGTAATTGTCACACACACACATCCCATAGCCCTGTGTAATTGCCACACTCACATCCCACAGCACTGTGTAATTGTCACACACACATCCCACAGCCCTGTGTAATTGCCACACTCACATCCCACAGCACTGTGTAATTGTCACACTCACAGCCCCATGTACAGTAGATGTCTCTCACCCCCCACAACCCCATGTAATTGTCACACACACATCCCATATCACTGTGTAATTGTCACACTCACATCCCACAGCACTGTGTAATTGTCACACACATCCCACAGCACTGTGTAATTGTCACTCACATCCCACAGCACTGTGTAATTGCCACGCTCACAGCCCCATGTACAGTAGATGTCTCAGCCCACAGCCCCATGTAATTGTCACACTCACATCCCACAGCACTGTGTAATTGTCACACACATCCGATAGCCCCATGTAATTGTCACACTCACATCCCACAGCACTGTGTAATTGTCACACACATCCCATAGCCCTGTGTAATTGTCACACTCACATCCCACAGCACTGTGTAATTGTCACACTCGCATCCCACAGTACTGTGTAATTGTCACACTCACATCCCACAGCCCTGTGTAATTGTCACACACATCCCACAGCACTGTGTAATTGTCACTCACATCCCACAGCACTGTGTAATTGCCACGCTCACAGCCCCATGCACAATAGATGCCTCATCCCACAGCCCCAAGGAATTGTCACACTCACATCCCACAGCACTGTGTAATTGTCACACTCACATCCCACAGCACTGTGTAATTGTCACACACATCCCATAGCCCTGTGTAATTATCACACTCACATCCCACAGCACTGTGCAATTGTCACACTCACATCCCACAGCACTGTGCAATTGTCACACTCACATCCCACAGCACTGTGTAATTGTCAGACACACATCCCACAGCCCTGTGTAATTGTCACACTCACATCCCACAGCACTGTGTAATTGTCACACTCACATCCCACAGCCCTGTGTAATTCCACGCTCACATCCCACAGCACTGTGTAATTGTCACACTCACATCCCACAGCACTGTGTAATTGTCACACTCACATCCCACAGCACTGTGTAATTGTCACACACATCCCATAGCCCTGTGTAATTGTCACACTCACATCCCACAGCACTGTGTAATTGTCACACACATCCCACAGCACTGTGTAATTGTCACGCTCACATCCCACAGCACTGTGTAATTGTCATACACATCCCACAGCACTGTGTAATTGTCACACACATCCCACAGCACTGTGTAATTGTCACGCTCACATCCCACAGCACTGTGTAATTGTCACACACATCCCACAGCACTGTGTAATTGTCACACACATCCCATAGCCCTGTGTAATTGTCACACACATCCCACAGCCCTGTGTAATTGTCACACACACATCCCACAGCCCTGTGTAATTGTCACACACATCCCACAGCCCTGTGTAATTCCATGCTCACAGCCCCATGTACAGTTGATGTCTCATCCCACAGCCCCATGTAATTGTCACACTCACATCCCACAGCCCTGTGTAATTGTCACACTCACATCCCACAGCCCTGTGTAATTGTCACACTCACATACCACAGCCCCATGTAATTGTCACACTCACATCCCACAGCCCCATGTAATTCTCACACACACATACCACAGCCCCATGTAATTGTCACACTCACATCCCACAGCCCCATGTAATTGTCACACTCACATCCCACAGCCCTGTGTAATTGTCACACACACATCCCACAGCACTGTGTAATTGTCACACTCACATCCTACAGCTCTGTGTAATTGTCACACTCACATCCCACATGACTGTGTAAAGTTCACACTCCCATCCCACAGCACTGTGTAATTGTCACACTCACATCCCACAGCCCAGTGTAATTGTCACACTCACATCCTACAGCCCCGTGTAATTGTCACACTCACATCCCACAGCACAGTGTAATTGTCACACTCACATCCCACAGCCCTGTGTAATTGTCACACACACATCCCACAGCACTGTGTAATTGTCACACTCCCATCCTACAGCTCTGTGTAATTGTCACACTCACATCCTACAGCTGTGTGTAATTGTCACACACACACATCCCACAGCACTGTGTAATTGTCACACTCACATCCCACAGCACTGTGTAATTGTCACACTCACATCCCACAGCACTGTGTAATTGTCACACTCACATCCCACAGCACTGTGTAATTGTCACACTCACATCCCACAGCACTGTGTAATTGTCACACTCACATCCCACATGACTGTGTAAAGTTCACACTCCCATCCCACAGCACTGTGTAATTGTCACACTCACATCCCACAGCACTGTGTAATTGTCACACTCACATCCTACAGCCCTGTGTAATTGTCACACTCACATCCCACAGCACTGTGTAATTGTCACACTCACATCCCACAGCACTGTGTAATTGTCACACTCACATCCTACAGCCCTGTGTAATTGTCACACTCACATCCTACAGCCCTGTGTAATTGTCACACTCACATCCTACAGCTCTGTGTAATTGTCACACTCACATCCCACATGACTGTGTAAAGTTCACACTCCCATCCCACAGCACTGTGTAATTGTCACACTCACATCCCACAGCACTGTGTAATTGTCACACTCACATCCCACAGCACTGTGTAATTGTCACACTCACATCCCACAGCACAGTGTAATTGTCACACTCACATCCCACAGCCCTGTGTAATTGTCACACACACATCCCACAGCACTGTGTAATTGTCACACTCCCATCCTACAGCTCTGTGTAATTGTCACACTCACATCCTACAGCTCTGTGTAATTGTCACACACACACATCCCACAGCACTGTGTAATTGTCACACTCACATCCTACAGCTCTGTGTAATTGTCACACTCACATCCCACATGACTGTGTAAAGTTCACACTCCCATCCCACAGCACTGTGTAATTGTCACACTCACATCCCACAGCACTGTGTAATTGTCACACTCACATCCTACAGCCCTGTGTAATTGTCACACACACATCCCACAGCACTGTGTAATTGTCACACTCCCATCCTATAGCTCTGTGTAATTGTCACACTCACATCCTACAGCTCTGTGTAATTGTCACACTCACATCCCACAGCACTGTGTAATTGTCACACTCACATCCCACAGCCCTGTGTAATTGTCACACACACATCCCACAGCACTGTGTAATTGTCACACTCCCATCCTATAGCTCTGTGTAATTGTCACACTCACATCCTACAGCTCTGTGTAATTGTCACACACACACATCCCACAGCACTGTGTAATTGTCACACTCACATCCTACAGCTCTGTGTAATTGTCACACTCACATCCCACATGACTGTGTAAAGTTCACACTCCCATCCCACAGCACTGTGTAATTGTCACACTCACATCCCACAGCACTGTGTAATTGTCACACTCACATCCCACAGCACTGTGTAATTGTCACACTCACATCCCACAGCCCTGTGTAATTGTCACACTCACATCCTACAGCTCTGTGTAATTGTCACACTCACATCCCATAGCCCTGTGTAATTGTCACACTCACATCCCATAGCCCTGTGTAATTGTGACACTCACATCCTACAGCCCTGTGTAATTGTCACACTCCCATCCTACAGCTCTGTGTAATTGTCACACTCACATCCTACAGCTCTGTGTAATTGTCACACTCACATCCCATAGCCCTGTGTAATTGTCACACTCACATCCCATAGCCCTGTGTAATTGTCACACTCCCATCCCATAGCCCTGTGTAATTGTGACACTCACATCCTACAGCCCTGTGTAATTGTCACACTCACATCCTACAGCTCTGTGTAATTGTCACACTCACATCCCACAGCCCTGTGTAATTGTCACACTCACATCCCACAGCACTGTGTAATTGTCACACACATCACATAGTCCTGTGTAATTGTCACACACATCCCATAGCCCTGTGTAATTGTCACTCACATCCCACAGCACTGTGTAATTGTCACACACACATCCCACAGCACTGTGTAATTGACACACACATCCCATAGCACTGTAATTGTCACACTCACATCCCACAGCACTGTGTAATTGTCACACACATCCCATAGCCCATGTGTGCTTGTAGAAGAAACAGGAGCGAGCGCTCAGACATTACCATTAAAGTAACAACCCAGAATACCACTTATGTCCCACAGCTCCGTGTAATTGTCATTCTCCCCCCACAGCTCCGTGTAATTGTCATTCTCCCCCCACAGCCCTGTGTAATTGTTATTCTCCCCCCACAGCCCCATGTAATTGTCAGACACAATTGTCACACTCACATCCCACAGCATTGTGTAATTGTCACACACATTCCACAGCACTGTGTAATTGTCACTCACATCCCACAGCACTGTGTAATTGCCACGCTCACAGCCCCATGTACAGTAGATGTCTCATCCCACAGCCCCATGTAATTGTCACACTCACATCCCACAGCACTGTGTAATTGTCACACTCACATCCCACAGCACTGTGTAATTGTCACACTCACATCCCACAGCCCTGTGTAATTGTCACACTCACATCCCACAGCACTGTGTAATTGTCACACACATCACATAGTCCTGTGTAATTGTCACACACATCCCATAGCCCTGTGTAATTGTCACTCACATCCCACAGCACTGTGTAATTGTCACACACACATCCCACAGCACTGTGTAATTGACACACACATCCCATAGCACTGTAATTGTCACACACATCCCACAGCACTGTAATTGTCACACTCACATCCCACAGCACTGTGTAATTGTCACACACATCCCATAGCACTGTAATTGTCACACTCACATCCCACAGCACTGTGTAATTGTCACACACACATCCCACAGCACTGTGTAATTGTCACACACACATCCCACAGCACTGTGTAATTGTCACACACATCCCATAGCACTGTAATTGTCACACTCACATCCCACAGCACTGTGTAATTGTCACACACATCCCATAGCCCATGTGTGCTTGTAGAAGAAACGGGAGCGAGCGCTCAGACATTACCATTAAAGTAACAACCCAGAATACCACTTATGTCCCACAGCTCCGTGTAATTGTCATTCTCCGCCCACAGCCCTGTGTAATTGTTATTCTCCCCCCACAGCCCCATGTAATTGTCAGACACAATTGTCACACTCACATCCCACAGCACTGTGTAATTGTCACACTCACATCCCACAGCATTGTGTAATTGTCACACACATTCCACAGCACTGTGTAATTGTCACTCACATCCCACAGCACTGTGTAATTGTCACTCACATCCCACAGCACTGTGTAATTGCCACGCTCACAGCCCCATGTACAGTAGATGTCTCATCCCACAGCCCCATGTAATTGTCACACTCACATCCCACAGCACTGTGTAATTGTCACACTCACATCCCACAGCACTGTGTAATTGTCACACTCACATCCCACAGCACTGTGTAATTCCACACTCACATCCCACAGCACTGTGTAATTGTCACACTCACATCCCACAGCCCTGTGTAATTCCACACTCACATCCCACAGCACTGTGTAATTGTCACACTCACATCCCACAGCACTGTGTAATTGTCACACTCACATCCCACAGCACTGTGTAATTGTCACACACATCCCATAGCCCTGTGTAATTGTCACACTCACATCCCACAGCACTGTGTAATTGTCACACACATCCCACAGCACTGTGTAATTGTCACGCTCACATCCCACAGCACTGTGTAATTGTCACACACATCCCACAGCACTGTGTAATTGTCACACACATCCCACAGCACTGTGTAATTGTCACGCTCACATCCCACAGCACTGTGTAATTGTCACACACATCCCACAGCACCGTGTAATTGTCACACACATCCCATAGCCCCATGTAATTGTCACACTCACATCCCACAGCCCCATGTAATTGTCACACTCACATCCCACAGCCCAGTGTAATTGTCACACTCACATCCTACAGCCCCGTGTAATTGTCACACTCACATCCCACAGCACAGTGTAATTGTCACACTCACATCCCACAGCCCTGTGTAATTGTCACACACACATCCCACAGCACTGTGTAATTGTCACACTCCCATCCTACAGCTCTGTGTAATTGTCACACTCACATCCTACAGCTCTGTGTAATTGTCACACTCACATCCCACATGACTGTGTAAAGTTCACACTCCCATCCCACAGCACTGTGTAATTGTCACACTCACATCCCACAGCACTGTGTAATTGTCACACTCACATCCCACAGCACTGTGTAATTGTCACACTCACATCCCACAGCACTGTGTAATTGTCACACTCACATCCTACAGCTCTGTGTAATTGTCACACTCACATCCCATAGCCCTGTGTATTTTGTCACACTCACATCACATAGCCCTGTGTAATTGTCACACTCCCATCGCCCTGTGTAATTGTGACACTCACATCCTACAGCCCTGTGTAATTGTCACACTCACATCCTACAGCTCTGTGTAATTGTCACACTCACATCCCACAGCCCTGTGTAATTGTCACACTCACATCCCACAGCACTGTGTAATTGTCACACACATCACATAGTCCTGTGTAATTGTCACACACATCCCATAGCCCTGTGTAATTGTCACTCACATCCCACAGCACTGTGTAATTGTCACACACACATCCCACAGCACTGTGTAATTGTCACACACATCCCATAGCACTGTAATTGTCACACTCACATCCCACAGCACTGTGTAATTGTCACACACATCCCATAGCCCATGTGTGCTTGTAGAAGAAACGGGAGCGAGCGCTCAGACATTACCATTAAAGTAACAACCCAGAATACCACTTATGTCCCACAGCTCTGTGTAATTGTCATTCTCCCCCCACAGCCCTGTGTAATTGTTATTCTCCCCCCACAGCCCCATGTAATTGTCAGACACAATTGTCACCCTCACATCCCACAGCACTGTGTAATTGTCACACTCACAGCCCCATGTACAGTAGATGTCTCTGTCCCCCCACAGCCCCATGTAATTGTCACACACAATTGTCACACACACATCCCACATCACTGTGTAATTATCACACTCACATCCCACAGCATTGTGTAATTGTCACACACATTCCACAGCACTGTGTAATTGTCACTCACATCCCACAGCACTGTATAATTGCCACGCTCTCAGCCCCATGTACAGTAGATGTCTCATCCCACAGCCCCATGTAATTGTCACACTCACATCCCACAGCACTTTGTAATTGTCACACTCACATCCCACAGCACTGTGTAATTGTCACACACATCCCATAGCCCTGTGTAATTGTCACACACATCCCACAGCACTGTGTAATTGTCACACTCACATTCCACAGCACTGTGTAATTGTCACACTCACATCCCACAGCACTGTGTAATTGTCACACACATCCCATAGCCCTGTGTAATTGTCACACTCACATCCCACAGCACTGTGTAATTGTCACACTCACATCCCACAGCACTGTGTAATTGTCACACACACATCCCACAGCCCTGTGTAATTGTCACACTCACATCCCACAGCACTGTGTAATTGTCACACTCACAGCCCCATGTACAGTAGATGTCTCTCTCCCCCACAGCCCCATGTAATTGTCACACACAATTGTCACACACACATCACACATCACTGTGTAATTGTCACACTCACATCCCACAGCACTGTGTAATTGTCACACACATCCCACAGCACTGTGTAATTGTCACTCACATCCCACAGCACTGTGTAATTGCCACGCTCACAGCCCCATGTACAGTAGATGTCTCAGCCCACAGCCCCATGTAATTGTCACACTCACATCCCACAGCACTGTGTAATTGTCACACACATCCCATAGCCCCATGCAATTGTCACACTCACATCTCACAGCACTGTGTAATTGTCACACACATCCCATAGCCCTGTGTAATTGTCACACTCACATCCCACAGCACTGTGTAATTGTCACACTCACATCCCACAGCCCTGTGTAATTGTCACACACATCCCACAGCACTGTGTAATTGTCACTCACATCCCACAGCACTGTGTAATTGCCACGCTCACAGCCCCATGTACAATAGATGTCTCATCCCACAGCCCCATGTAATTGTCACACTCACATCCCACAGCACTGTGTAATTGTCACACTCACATCCCACAGCACTGTGTAATTGTCACACTCACATCCCACAGCACTGTGTAATTGTCACTGTGACAGACCCTTCTGTCAGTACTGAAAGAGTTAACTTTGTTCAGCTTTAAGAAGCTATTTTCTAAAAACAAGGTTGCTAGCCTCAGCTATTGTGTACTGTAATTAAGTTTAGTGATAAACATTCACATTGTTTAATCACATCCAGAGAGCAGACGCCCAAGTGATAAGAAAGACTCAATTGTTTATCTGCTTAAGTAATGTAATTCTATTGTATCATGTCAAAGGGCATTTTCCCTCTATCTAATGTACAATATTCTTTCAACCCCCCATCTGGGGTCAGACCTGCATAAATACTGGGCATATAGCCCTCAATAAAGGGCATTCTGTTTTAACCTTCAATGTGGAGCCTGGTCTCATGTTTGAGGGGGGGAATTAGCTGGGTTGTGAGTTGCTGATCTCACATTTAGGGCATCTTCCATCTGGTATTAACCCTTGGTATCCTGTTGGTACCGTAACAATTGGTGGCAAGCGACGGGATGATCCTTATCGCCCAGAAGAGCAACTACACAAGCCAGTAACCTCAGGAAGAGGGGGATTATTACAACACTGACTAAGATGGAAGGAGTACCAGGGACCGAAGGAACCAATGGGCCCAGCATATCAGACAGAACCCCCGAAGAAGCAAGCTTTGATCGGGCGGTTAAAATAAGACTGGCATATTATGGCCCCAACCCATCTGCCGAAATTATCGACCGGGTCATAGCAGCTGTGGAGGCCAACCTACTTCGCCAAAGCGGCGCTGCAGCAGCCCAAGTCACAGCAACCCCAGTGGAAAAGAGAAAAGTACATTTTGCAGTTTTTAAAAACTTCCTGGAAACAGAAGGAGAGATTGATGGGTACCTTGCGGATTTTGAGAGGCAATGTGCACTACACAAGGTACCCGCAGCACAAGGTACCCGCAGAGGACTGGGTCATGATATTATCCGGAAAATTATCCGGCCGGGCCAGTGAGACTTTTCGGGCCATTCCAGATGAGGAAGTCGGGGATTATAATGCTGTAAAAGAGGCTCTGCTCTCCAGGTATGCGGTTACACCGGAGGCATACAGGATACGGTTCATAGACACTGTTAAGCTAGCTGGAGTTTCCTACGTTGAGTGCGCATGTAAGGTGCACCGCACAGCAGCTCACTGGTTAGCGGGGTGCCAAGCCGTATCTGGGGAAGAGGTGCTGCAGCTATTCCTGTTGGAACATTGCTTCGACAAGTTACCCGCAGGAGTTCGAGAGTGGGTTCGGGACCGTAAACCCTCCACCCTGCATGAAGCGGCTCGCTTGGCAGATGAGTATATGGATGCCCGCAAACTGGACACTGCTACCACTAAGCCCCCTGCCAGAGTGGAGTACCGACCCACAGTTGCCCCAGCAGCTACCAGTTACCAACCCCCGGCACACCGCTCTACCACACGGCCTCCAGCCACGAACTATCCTCAGAGAGCCCGGTTCAATTCACGGGGCTACTCACAACCTATTTGGTGCTTTGGATGTAAGCAACTAGGGCACAAAAGAACAGAGTGTCCCCTAAACGCAGCGAACCAAGCACAGAATGCTGGGGCATCCTACATGAAGCAGACCCCGTACAAGCTGCCCACCGGAATAACCGGCAACTGGTTAAAGTGAATGGGAAGGAGGTCAGTGGTCTACGGGATACTGGTGCTACCATGACCTTGCTTCAAAAGAACTTGGTGTCTGAGAAACAGCACACTGGAGACACTGTAGCTGTGAGGGTAGCGGGGGGCGCTGTGTTCCGCCTACCTGTTGCCCAGGTACATTTGGATTGGGGAGTGGGCGCTAGACCTGTGAATGTGGGGGTCATGAAGGACTTACCAGCTGGTGTTCTCCTTGGAAATAACTTGGCCCCCCTTGTTCTGCCTACGCTCCTATGGGTCCCGCTGATGTTAACCCTGTGACTACCCGGGCCCAAATCCGTGCAGCAGAGACTGACCCACCTGCTGCTAAGCCCCAGGACGCTGAGCTCAGTAAATCCCTATCCGCTATTGATACGGGGGAGTCCCGTTACAATGCGCTGATGAAGGAGAAGAGCCAAGTAGAGGATGAAATGGTCACGATAAACAATCACGTAACAGTGCTAGCGGGAGAGAAGAGGAGCGCAGAGGAAAAAGCACGTTTAGAACGGGAATCTCTGCTAGACAAACTGCACCGACAGACTGCAGAAAACACCAGCTTGAGAGTGGAACATGAAACATTAAAGACAAACTTAGCGACACTGGAGGAGAAGCTGACGCTGGCTCATAGTGTGTTGCAGCAACTCAAGGGCACCCTATGTCAGTATGAAGGGATTGTGGATACCTATAAAGAGCAGGTACAAAAACCACGTAAAGAAGCTGATGAGATTTTGAAGGACTGTTTAGCCCTGGTCTTGGAAATGAAGAAGTTAAACCCTTATTTATACGGGCAGGAATTCTCTCTCATAACGGGAATACAGATGGATTGTCCCGGCAAACTGACATGCCTACCACCTCCTAGTCCGGTCATCCCCAGGTTGACCCGCCAAAGGGTCAAGCCGGGTCTGCCGGAGTGTTCCACTAGGAGGGAGCTATGTGACAGACCCTTCTGTCAGTACTGAAAGAGTTAACTTTGTTCAGCTTTAAGAAGCTATTTTCTAAAGACAAGGTTGCTAGCCTCAGCTATTGTATACTGTAATTAAGTTTAGTGATAAACATTCACATTGTTTAATCACAGCCAGAGAGCAGACGCCCAAGTGATAAGAAAGACTCAATTGTTTATCTGCTTAAGTAATGTAATTCTATTGTATCATGTCAAAGGGCGTTTTCCCTCTATCTAATGTACAATATTCTTTCAACCCCCCATCTGGGGTCAGACCTGCATAAATACTGGGCATATAGCCCTCAATAAAGGGCATTCTGTTTTAACCTTCAATTTGGAGCATGGTCTCATGTTTGAGGGGGGGAATTAGCTGGGTTGTGAGTTGCTGATCTCACATTCAGGGCATCTTCCATTTAGTATTAACCCTTGGTATCCTGTTGGTACCGTAACAGTCACACTCACATCCCACAGCACTGTGTAATTGTCACACACACATCCCACAGCCCTGTGTAATTGTCACACTCACATCCCACAGCACTGTGTAATTGTCACACTCACATCCCACAGCCCTGTGTAATTCCACGCTCACATCCCACAGCACTGTGTAATTGTCACACTCACATCCCACAGCACTGTGTAATTGTCACACTCACATCCCACAGCACTGTGTAATTGTCACACACATCCCAAAGCACCGTGTAATTGTCACACACACAACCCACAGCACTGTGTAATTGTAACACTCACATCCCACAGCACTGTGTAATTGTCACACACATCCCACAGCACCGTGTAATTGTCACACACATCCCATAGCCCTGTGTAATTGTCACACTCACATCCCACAGCACAGTGTAATTGTCACACTCACATCCCACAGCACTGTGTAATTGTCACACACATCCCACAGCACTATGTAATTGTCACACTCACATCCCACAGCACTGTGTAATTGTCACGCTCACATCCCACAGCACTGTGTAATTGTCACACACATCCCACAGCACTGTGTAATTGTCATGCTCACATCCCACAGCACTGTGTAATTGTCATGCTCACATCCCACAGCACTGTGTAATTGTCACACACATCCCACAGCACTGTAATTGTCACACACATCGCATAGCCCTGTGTAATTGTCACACTCACATCCCACAGCACTGTGTAATTGTCACACACATCCCACAGCCCTGTGTAATTGTCACACACACATCCCACATCCCTGTGTAATTGTCACACACATCCCACAGCCCTGTGTAATTCCATGCTCACAGCCCCATGTACAGTAGATGTCTCATCCCACAGCCCCATGTAATTGTCACACTCACATCCCACAGCCCCATGTAATTGTCACACTCACATCCCACAGCCCCGTGTAATTGTCACACACACATACCACAGCCCCATGTAATTGTCACACTCACATCCCACAGCCCCATGTAATTGTCACACTCACATCCCACAGCCCAGTGTAATTGTCACACTCACATCCTACAGCCCCGTGTAATTGTCACGCTCACATCCCACAGCCCCGTGTAATTGTCACACACACATACCACAGCCCCATGTAATTGTCACACTCACATCCCACAGCCCCATGTAATTGTCACACTCACATCCTACAGCCCAGTGTAATTGTCACTCACATCCTACAGCCCCGTGTAATTGTCACACTCACATCTCACAGCACTGTGTACTTGTCACACTCACATCCCACAGCCCTGTGTAATTGCCACACACACATCCCACAGCACTGTGTAATTGTCACACTCCCATCCTACAGCTCTGTGTAATTGTCACACTCATATCCAACAGCTCTGTGTAATTGTCACACACACATCCCACAGCACTGTGTAATTGTCACACTCACATCCCACAGCACTGTGTAATTGTCACACTCACATCCTACAGCTCTGTGTAATTGTCACACTCACATCCCACATGACTGTGTAAAGTTCACACTCACATCCCACAGCACTGTGTAATTGTCACACTCACATCCCACAGCACTGTGTAATTGTCACACTCACATCCCACAGCACTGTGTAATTGTCACACTCACATCCCACAGCACTGTGTAATTGTCACACTCACATCCCACAGCACTGTGTAATTGCCACACTCACATCCCACAGCACTGTGTAATTGTCACACTCACATCCTACAGCACTGTGTAATTGTCACACTAACATCCTACAGCTCTGTGTAATTTTCATAATCACATCCCATAGCCCTGTGTAATTGTCACACTCACATCCCATAGCCCTGTGTAATTGTCACACTCCCATCCCATAGCCCTGTGTAATTGTCACACTCACATCCTACAGCCCTGTGTAATTGTCACACTCACATCCTACAGCTCTGTGTAATTGTCACACTCACATCCCTCAGACCTGCATAAATACTGGGCATATAGCCCTCAATAAAGGGCATTCTGTTTTAACCTTCAATGTGGAGCCTGGTCTCATGTTTGAGGGGGGGAATTAGCTGGGTTGTGAGTTGCTGATCTCACATTCAGGGCATCTTCCATCTGGTATTAACCCTTGGTATCCTGTTGGTACCGTAACAGTCACACTCACATCCCACAGCACTGTGTAATTGTCACACACACATCCCACAGCCCTGTGTAATTGTCACACTCACATCCCACAGCACTGTGTAATTGTCACACTCACATTCCACAGCCCTGTGTAATTCCACGCTCACATCCCACAGCACTGTGTAATTGTCACACTCACATCCCACAGCACTGTGTAATTGTCACACTCACATCCCACAGCACTGTGTAATTGTCACACACATCCCAAAGCACTGTGCAATTGTCACACACACATCCCACAGCACTGTGTAATTGTAACACTCACATCCCACAGCACTGTGTAATTGTCACACACATCCCAAAGCACTGTGTAATTGTCACACACACATCCCACAGCACTGTGTAATTGTAACACTCACATCCCACAGCACTGTGTAATTGTCACACACATCCCACAGCACCGTGTAATTGTCACACACATCCCATAGCCCTGTGTAATTGTCACACTCACATCCCACAGCACTGTGTAATTGTCACACTCACATCCCACAGCACTGTGTAATTGTCACACACATCCCACAGCACTATGTAATTGTCACACTCACATCCCACAGCACTGTGTAATTGTCACGCACATCCCACAGCACCGTGTAATTGTCACACACATCCCATAGCCCTGTGTAATTGTCACACACATCCCATAGCCCTGTGTAATTGTCACACTCACATCCCACAGCACTGTGTAATTGTCACACTCACATCCCACAGCACTGTGTAATTGTCACACACATCCCACAGCACTGTGTAATTGTCACACACATCCCACAGCACTGTGTAATTGTCATGCGCACATCCCACAGCACTGTGTAATTGTCACACACATCCCACAGCACCGTGTAATTGTCACACACATCCCATAGCCCTGTGTAATTGTCACACTCACATCCCCCAGCCCTGTGTAATTGTCACACACACATCCCACAGCCCTGTGTAATTGTCACACACATCCCACAGCCCTGTGTAATTCCATGCTCACAGCCCCATGTACAGTAGATGTCTCATCCCACAGCCCCATGTAATTGTCACACTCACATCCCACAGCCCCATGTAATTGTCACACTCACATCCCACAACCCCTGTGTAATTGTCACACACACATACCACAGCCCCATGTAATTGTCACACTCACATCCCACAGCCCCATGTAATTGTCACACTCACATCCCACAGCCCAGTGTAATTGTCACACTCACATCCTACAGCCCCGTGTAATTGTCACGCTCACATCCCACAGCCCCGTGTAATTGTCACACACACATACCACAGCCCCATGTAATTGTCACACTCACATCCCACAGCCCCATGTAATTGTCACACTCACATCCCACAGCCCAGTGTAATTGTCACTCACATCCTACAGCCCAGTGTAATTGTCACACTCACATCTCACAGCACCGTGTAATTGTCACACTCACATCCCACAGCCCTGTGTAATTGCCACACACACATCCCACAACACTGTGTAATTGTCACACTCCCATCCTACAGCTCTGTGTAATTGTCACACTCACATCCTACAGCTCTGTGTAATTGTCACACACACATCCCACAGCACTGTGTAATTGTCACACTCACATCACACAGCACTGTGTAATTGTCACACTCACATCCTACAGCTCTGTGTAATTGTCACACTCACATCCCACATGACTGTGTAAAGTTCACACTCACATCCCACAGCACTGTGTAATTGTCACACTCACATCCCACAGCACTGTGTAATTGTCACACTCACATCCCACAGCACTGTGTAATTGTCACACTCACATCCCACAGCACTGTGTAATTGTCACACTCACATCCCACAGCACTGTGTAATTGCCACACTCACATCCCACAGCACTGTGTAATTGTCACACTCACATCCTACAGCACTGTGTAATTGTCACACTAACATCCTACAGCTCTGTGTAATTGTCACACTCACATCCCATAGCCCTGTGTAATTGTCACACTCCCATCCCATAGCCCTGTGTAATTGTCACACTCACATCCTACAGCCCTGTGTAATTGTCACACTCACATCCTACAGCTCTGTGTAATTGTCACACTCACATCCCACAGCCCTGTGTAATTGTCACACTCCAATCCCACAGCACTGTGTAATTGTCAACACATCCTATAGCCCTGTGTAATTGTTACACACATCCCACAGCACTGTGTAATTGTCACGCACATCCCACAGCACCGTGTAATTGTCACACACATCCCATAGCCCTGTGTAATTGTCACACTCACATCCCACAGCACTGTGTAATTGTCACACTCACATCCCACAGCACTGTGTAATTGTCACACACATCCCACAGCACTGTGTAATTGTCACACACATCCCACAGCACTGTGTAATTGTCATGCGCACATCCCACAGCACTGTGTAATTGTCACACACATCCCACAGCACCGTGTAATTGTCACACACATCCCATAGCCCTGTGTAATTGTCACACTCACATCCCCCAGCCCTGTGTAATTGTCACACACACATCCCACAGCCCTGTGTAATTGTCACACACATCCCACAGCCCTGTGTAATTCCATGCTCACAGCCCCATGTACAGTAGATGTCTCATCCCACAGCCCCATGTAATTGTCACACTCACATCCCACAGCCCCATGTAATTGTCACACTCACATCCCACAACCCCTGTGTAATTGTCACACACACATACCACAGCCCCATGTAATTGTCACACTCACATCCCACAGCCCCATGTAATTGTCACACTCACATCCCACAGCCCAGTGTAATTGTCACACTCACATCCTACAGCCCCGTGTAATTGTCACGCTCACATCCCACAGCCCCGTGTAATTGTCACACACACATACCACAGCCCCATGTAATTGTCACACTCACATCCCACAGCCCCATGTAATTGTCACACTCACATCCCACAGCCCAGTGTAATTGTCACTCACATCCTACAGCCCAGTGTAATTGTCACACTCACATCTCACAGCACCGTGTAATTGTCACACTCACATCCCACAGCCCTGTGTAATTGCCACACACACATCCCACAACACTGTGTAATTGTCACACTCCCATCCTACAGCTCTGTGTAATTGTCACACACACATCCCACAGCACTGTGTAATTGTCACACTCACATCACACAGCACTGTGTAATTGTCACACTCACATCCTACAGCTCTGTGTAATTGTCACACTCACATCCCACATGACTGTGTAAAGTTCACACTCACATCCCACAGCACTGTGTAATTGTCACACTCACATCCCACAGCACTGTGTAATTGTCACACTCACATCCCACAGCACTGTGTAATTGTCACACTCACATCCCACAGCACTGTGTAATTGCCACACTCACATCCCACAGCACTGTGTAATTGTCACACTCACATCCTACAGCACTGTGTAATTGTCACACTAACATCCTACAGCTCTGTGTAATTGTCACACTCACATCCCATAGCCCTGTGTAATTGTCACACTCCCATCCCATAGCCCTGTGTAATTGTCACACTCACATCCTACAGCCCTGTGTAATTGTCACACTAACATCCTACAGCTCTGTGTAATTGTCACACACACACATCCCACAGCACTGTGTAGTTGTCACACACATCCCATAGCACTGTGTAATTGTCACACTCACATCCCACAGCACTGTGTAATTGTCACACACATCCCATAGCCCTGTGTAATTGTCACACTCACATCCCACAGTCCCATGTAATTGTCACACTCACATCCCACATCCCTGTGTAATTGTCACACACACATCCCACAGCCTCATGTAATTGTCACACTCACATCCCACAGCCTCATGTAATTGTCACACTCACATCCCACAGCCCAGTGTAATTGTCACACTCACATCCTACAGCGCCGTGTAATTGTCACGCTCACATCCCACAGCCCCGTGTAATTGTCACACACACATACCACAGCCCCATGTAATTGTCACACTCACATCCCACAGCCCCATGTAATTGTCACACTCACATCCCACAGCCCAGTGTAATTGTCACTCACTTCCTACAGCCCAGTGTAATTGTCACACTCACATCTCACAGCACCGTGTATTTGTCACACTCACATCCCACAGCCCTGTGTAATTGCCACACACACATCCCACAGCACTGTGTAATTGTCACACTCCCATCCTACAGCTCTGTGTAATTGTCACACTCATATCCTACAGCTCTGTGTAATTGTCACACACACATCCCACAGCACTGTGTAATTGTCACACTCACATCCCACAGCACTGTGTAATTGTCACACTCACATCCTACAGCTCTGTGTAATTGTCACACTCACATCCCACATGACTGTGTAAAGTTCACACACACATCCCACAGCACTGTGTAATTGTCACACTCACATCCCACAGCACTGTGTAATTGTCAAACACATCCTACAGCTCTGTGTAATTGTCACACTCACATCCCACAGCACTGTGTAATTGTCACACACATCCCACAGCACTGTGTAATTGTCACACTCACATCCCACAGCACTCTGTAATTGCCACACTCACATCCCACAGCACTGTGTAATTGTCACACTCACATCCCACAGCACTGTGTAATTGCCACACTCACATCCCACAGCACTGTGTAATTGTGACACTCACATCCTACAGCACTGTGTAATTGTCACACTAACATCCTACAGCTCTGTGTAATTGTCATAATCACATCCCATAGCCCTGTGTAATTGTCACACTCCCATCAAATAGCCCTGTGTAATTGTTACACTCACATCCTACAGCCCTGTGTAATTGTCACACTCACATCCTACAGCTCTGTGTAATTGTCACACTCACATCCCACAGCCCTGTGTAATTGTCACACTCCAATCCCACAGCACTGTGTAATTGTCACACACATCCCATAGCCCTGTGTAATTGTTACACACATTCCATAGCCCTGTGTAATTGTCACTCACATCCCACAGCACTGTGTAATTGTCACACACACACATCCCACAGCACTGTGTAGTTGTCACACACATCCCATAGCACTGTGTAATTGTCACACTCACATCCCACAGCACTGTGTAATTGTCACACACATCCCATAGCCCTATGTAATTGTCACACTCACATCCCACAGCCCTGTGTAATTGTCACACTCACATCCCACAGCACTGTGTAATTGTCACACACATCCGACAGCCCTGTGTAATTGTCACACTCACATCCTACAGCTCTGTGTAATTGTCACACTCACATCCCACAGCCCTGTGTAATTGTCACACTCCAATCCCACAGCACTGTGTAATTGTCACACACATCCCATAGCCCTGTGTAATTGTTACACACATCCCATAGCCCTGTGTAATTGTCACTCACATCCCACAGCACTGTGTAATTGTCACACACACACATCCCACAACATGTGTAGTTGTCACACACATCCCATAGCACTGTGTAATTGTCACACTCACATCCCACAGCACTGTGTAATTGTCACACACATCCCATAGCCCTATGTAATTGTCACACTCACATCCCACAGCCCTGTGTAATTGTCGCACTCACATCCCACAGCACTGTGTAATTGTCACACACATCCCACAGCCCTGTGTAATTCCACGATCACAGCCCCATGTACAGTAGATGTCTCATCCCACAGCCCCATGTAATTGCCACACTCACATCCCACAGCCCCGTGTAATTGTCACACTCACATCCCACAGCACTGTGTAATTGTCACACTCACATCCCACAGCACTGTGTAATTGTCACACTCACATCCCACAGCACTGTGTAATTGTCACACTAACATCCCACAGCACTGTGTAATTGTCACACTCACATCCCACAACCCGTGTAATTGTCACACATACCCAGCACTGTGTAAAAGTCACACTCACATCCCACAGCCCCATGTAATTGTAACACTCACATCCCACAGCCCTGTGTAATTGTCACACTCACATCCCACAGCACCATGTAATTGTCACACTCACATCCCACAGCCCTGTGTAATTGTCACACTCCCATCCTACAGCTCTGTGTAATTGTCACACTCACATCCTACAGCTCTGTGTAATTGTCACACACACATCCCACAGCACTGTGTAATTGTCACACTCACATCCCACAGCACTGTGTAATTGTCACACTCACATCCTACAGCTCTGTGTAATTGTCACACTCACATCCCACATGACTGTGTAAAGTTCACACTCCCATCCCACAGCACTGTGTAATTGTCACACTCACATCCTACAGCTCTGTGTAATTGTCACACACACATCCCACAGCACTGTGTAATTGTCACACTCACATCCCACAGCCCTGTGTAACTGTCACACTCACATCCCACAGCACTGTGTAATTGTCACACTCACATCCTACAGCTCTGTGTAATTGTCACACTCACATCCCACAGCCCAGTGTAATTGTCACACTCACATCCCACAGCACCGTGTAATTGTCACACTCACATCCCACAGCCCTGTGTAATTGTCACACTCACATCCCACAGCACTGTGTAATTGTCACACACATTCCATAGCCCTGTGAAATTGTCACACACATCCCACAGCCCTGTGTAATTCCATGCTCACAGCCCTATGTACAGTAGATGTCTCATCCCACAGCCCCATGTAATTGTCACACTCACATCCCACAGCCCCGTGTAATTGTCACACTCACATCCCACAGCACTGTGTAATTGTCACACTCACATCCCACAGCCCAGTGTAATTGTCACACATACCCAGCACTGTGTAATTGTCACACATACCCAGCACTGTGTAATTGTCACACTCACATCCCACAGCCTGTGTAATTGTCACACATACCCAGCACTTTGTAATTCCCACACATACCCAGCCCTGTGTAATTGTCACACTCCCATCCTACAGCTCTGTGTAATTGTCACACTCACATCCTACAGCTCTGTGTAATTGTCACACACACATCCTACAGATCTGTGTAATTGTCACACACGCATCCCACAGCACTGTGTAATTGTCACACTCACATCCTACAGCTCTGTGTAATTGTCACACACACATCCCATAGCCCTGTGTAATTGCCACACACACATCCCACAGCTCTGTGTAATTGTCACACTCACATCCCACAGCACTGTGTAATTGTCACACTCACATCCTACAGATCTGTGTAATTGTCACACACGCATCCCACAGCACTGTGTAATTGTCACACTCACATCCTACAGCTCTGTGTAATTGTCACACACACATCCCATAGCCCTGTGTAATTGCCACACACACATCCCACAGCTCTGTGTAATTGTCACACTCACATCCCACAGCACTGTGTAATTGTCACACTCCCATCCTACAGCTCTGTGTAATTGTCACACTCACATCCTACAGCTCTGTGTAATTGTCACACACACATCCCACAGCACTGTGTAATTGTCACACTCACATCCCACAGCACTGTGTAATTGTCACACTCACATCCTACAGCTCTGTGTAATTGTCACACTCACATCCCACATGACTGTGTAAAGTTCACACTCACATCTCACAGCACCGTGTAATTGTCACACTCACATCCCACAGCCCTGTGTAATTGCCACACACACATCCCACAGCACTGTGTAATTGTCACACTCCCATCCTACAGCTCTGTGTAATTGTCACACTCACATCCTACAGCTCTGTGTAATTGTCACACACACATCCCACAGCACTGTGTAATTGTCACACTCACATCCCACAGCACTGTGTAATTGTCACACACATCCTACAGCTCTGTGTTATTGTCACACTCACATCCCACATGACTGTGTAAAGTTCACACTCACATCCCACAGCACTGTGTAATTGTCACACTCACATCCCACAGCACTGTGTAATTGCCACACTCACATCCCACAGCACTGTGTAATTGTCACACTCACATCCCACAGCACTGTGTAATTGCCACACTCACATCCCACAGCACTGTGTAATTGTGACACTCACATCCTACAGCACTGTGTAATTGTCACACTAACATCCTACAGCACTGTGTAATTGTCACACTCACATCCCATAGCCCTGTGTAATTGTCACACTCCCATCAAATAGCCCTGTGTAATTGTTACACACATCCCATAGCCCTGTGTAATTGTCACTCACATCCCACAGCACTGTGTAATTGTCACACACACACATCCCACAGCACTGTGTAGTTGTCACACACATCCCATAGCACTGTGTAATTGTCACACTCACATCCCACAGCACTGTGTAATTGTCACACACATCCCATAGCCCTATGTAATTGTCACACTCACATCCCACAGCCCTGTGTAATTGTAACACTCACATCCCACAGCACTGTGTAATTGTCACACACATCCCACAGCCCTGTGTAATTCCACGCTCACAGCCCCATGTACAGTAGATGTCTCATCCCACAGCCCCATGTAATTGCCACACTCACATCCCACAGCCCCGTGTAATTGTCACACTCACATCCCACAGCACTGTGTAATTGTCACACTCACATCCCACAGCACTGTGTAATTGTCACACTCACATCCCACAGCCCAGTGTAATTGTCACACATACCCAGCACTGTGTAATTGTCACACATACCCAGCACTGTGTAATTGTCACACTCACATCCCACAACCCGTGTAATTGTCACACATACCCAGCACTGTGTAAAAGTCACACTCACATCCCACAGCCCCATGTAATTGTAACACTCACATCCCACAGCCCTGTGTAATTGTCACACTCACATCCCACAGCCCTGTGTAATTGTAACACTCCCATCCTACAGCTCTGTGTAATTGTCACACTCACATCCTACAGCTCTGTGTAATTGTCACACACACATCCCACAGCACTGTGTAATTGTCACACTCACATCCCACAGCACTGTGTAATTGTCACACTCACATCCTACAGCTCTGTGTAATTGTCACACTCACATCCCACATGACTGTGTAAAGTTCACACTCCCATCCCACAGCACTGTGTAATTGTCACACTCACATCCTACAGCTCTGTGTAATTGTCACACACACATCCCATAGCCCTGTGTAATTGTCACACTCCCATCCCATAGCCCTGTGTAATTGTCACACTCACATCCTACAGCCCTGTGTAATTGTCACACTCACATCCCACAGCACTGTGTAATTGTCACACTCACATCCCACAGCCCTGTGTAATTGTCACACTCACATCCCACAGCACTGTGTAATTGTCACACTCACATCCTACAGCTCTGTGTAATTGTCACACTCACATCCCACAGCCCAGTGTAATTGTCACACTCACATCCCACAGCACCGTGTAATTGTCACACTCACATCCCACAGCCCTGTGTAATTGTCACACTCACATCCCACAGCACTGTGTAATTGTCACACTCACATCCCACAGCCCAGTGTAATTGTTACACATACCCAGCACTGTGTAATTGTCACACATACCCAGCACTGTGTAATTGTCACACACATTCCATAGCCCTGTGTAATTGTCACACACATCCCACAGCCCTGTGTAATTCCAAGCTCACAGCCCTATGTACAGTAGATGTCTCATCCCACAGCCCCATGTAATTGTCACACTCACATCCCACAGCCCCGTGTAATTTTCACACTCACATCCCACAGCACTGTGTAATTGTCACACTCACATCCCACAGCACTGTGTAATTGTCACACTCACATCCCACAGCCCAGTGTAATTGTCACACATACCCAGCACTGTGTAATTGTCACACATACCCAGCACTGTGTAATTGTCACACTCACATCCCACAGCCTGTGTAATTGTCACACATACCCAGCACTTTGTAATTCTCACACATACCCAGCCCTGTGTAATTGTCACACTCCCATCCTACAGCTCTGTGTAATTGTCACACTCACATCCTACAGCTCTGTGTAATTGTCACACACACATCCCACAGCACTGTGTAATTGTCACACTCACATCCCACAGCACTGTGTAATTGTCACACTCACATCCTACAGCTCTGTGTAATTGTCACACTCACATCCCACATGACTGTGTAAAGTTCACACTCCCATCCCACAGCACTGTGTAATTGTCACACTCACATCCTACAGCTCTGTGTAATTGTCACACACACATCCCATAGCCCTGTGTAATTTTCACACTCCCATCCCATAGCCCTGTGTAATTGTCACACTCACATCCTACAGCCCTGTGTAATTGTCACACTCACATCCTACAGCTCTGTGTAATTGTCACACACACATCCCACAGCACTGTGTAATTGTCACACTCACATCCCACAGCCCTGTGTAATTGTCACACTCACATCCCACAGCACTGTGTAATTGTCACACTCACATCCTACAGCCCTGTGTAATTGTCACACTCACATCCCACAGCCAAGTGTAATTGTCACACTCACATCCCACAGCACCGTGTAATTGTCACACTCACATCCCACAGCCCTGTGTAATTGTCACACTCACATCCCACAGCACTGTGTAATTGTCACACACATTCCATAGCCCTGTGAAATTGTCACACACATCCCACAGCCCTGTGTAATTCCACGCTCACAGCCCTATGTACAGTAGATGTCTCATCCCACAGCCCCATGTAATTGTCACACTCACATCCCACAGCCCCGTGTAATTGTCACACTCACATCCCACAGCACTGTGTAATTGTCACACTCACATCCCACAGCACTGTGTAATTGTCACACTCACATCCCACAGCCCAGTGTAATTGTCACACCTACCCAGCACTGTGTAATTGTCACACATACCCAGCACTGTGTAATTGTCACACTCACATCCCACAGCCTGTGTAATTGTCACACATACCCAGCACTTTGTAATTCTCACACATACCCAGCCCTGTGTAATTGTCACACTCCCATCCTACAGCTCTGTGTAATTGTCACACTCACATCCTACAGCTCTGTGTAATTGTCACACACACATCCCACAGCACTGTGTAATTGTCACACTCACATCCCACAGCACTGTGTAATTGTCACACTCACATCATACAGCTCTGTGTAATTGTCACACTCACATCCCACATGACTGTGTAAAGTTCACACTCCGATCCCACAGCACTGTGTAATTGTCACACTCACATCCTACAGCTCTGTGTAATTGTCACACACACATCCCATAGCCCTGTGTAATTGTCACACTCCCATCCCATAGCCCTGTGTAATTGTCACACTCACATCCTACAGCCCTGTGTAATTGTCACACTCACATCCTACAGCTCTGTGTAATTGTTACACACACATCCTACAGCACTGTGTAATTGTCACACTCACATCCCACAGCCCTGTGTAATTGTCACACTCACATCCCACAGCACCGTGTAATTGTCACACTCACATCCCACAGCCCTGTGTAATTGTCACACTCCCATCCTACAGCTCTGTGTAATTGTCACACTCACATCCTACAGCTCTGTGTAATTGTCACACTCACATCCCACAGCACTGTGTAATTGTCACACTCACATCCCACAGCCTGTGTAATTGTCACACATACCCAGCCCTTTGTAATTCTTACACTCACATCCTACTGCTCTGTGTAATTGTCACACTCACATCCCACATGACTGTGTAAAGTTCACACTCCCATCCCACAGCACTGTGTAATTGTCACACTCACATCCTACAGCTCTGTGTAATTGTCACACACACATCCCATAGCCCTGTGTAATTGTCACACTCACATCCCACAGCACTGTGTAATTGCCACACTCACATCCTACAGCCCTGTGTAATTGTCACACTCACATCCCACAGCCCTGTGTAATTGTCACACTCCCATCCCATAGCCCTGTGTAATTGTCACACTCCCATCCCATAGCCCTGTGTAATTGTCACACTCCCATCCCACAGCCCTGTGTAATTGTCACACTCCCATCCCATAGCCCTGTGTAATTGTCACACTCACATCCCACAGCCCTGTGTAATTGTCACACTCACATGCCACAGCACTGTGTAATTGTCACACACATTCCATAGCACTGTGTAATTGTTACACTCACATCCTACAGCTCTGTGTAATTGTCACACTCACATCCCACAGCACTGTGTAATTGTCACACTCACATCCCACAGCACTGTGTAATTGTCACACTCACATCCTACAGCTCTGTGTAATTGTCACACTCACATCCCACAGCACTGTGTAATTGTCACACTCACATCCCACAGCACTGTGTAATTGTCACACTCACATCCCACAGCACTGTGTAATTGTCACACTCACATCCCACAGCACTGTGTAATTGTCACACTCACATCCCATAGCCCTGTATAATTGTCACATTCACATTCCACAGCACTGTGTAATTGTCACACTCACATCCCACAGCACTGTGTAATTGTCACACTCACATCCCACAGCACTGTGTAATTGTCACACTCACATCCCACAGCACTGTGTAATTGTCACACTCACATCCCACAGCACTGTGTAATTGTCACACTCACATCCCATAGCCCTGTATAATTGTCACATTCACATTCCACAGCACTGTGTAATTGTCACTCACATCCCACAGCACTGTGTAATTTTCACACTCACATCCCACAGCCCTGTGTAATTGTCACACTCACATCCCACAGCACTGTGTAATTGTCACACTCACATCCCACAGCACTGTGTAATTTTCACACTCACATCCCACAGCCCTGTGTAATTGTCACACTCACATCCCACAGCACTGTGTAATTTTCACACTCACATCCCACAGCCCTGTGTAATTTTCACACTCACATCCCACAGCACTGTGTAATTGTCACACTCACATCCCACAGCCCTGTGTAATTGTCACACTCATCCCACAGCCCTGTGTAATTGTCACACTCATCCCATAGCCCTGTGTAATTGTCACACTCATCCCATAGCACTGTGTAATTGTCACACTCACATCCCACAGCCCTGTGTAATTGTCACACTCATCCCACAGCCCTGTGTAATTGTCACACTCATCCCACAGCCCTGTGTAATTGTCACACTCATCCCATAGCACTGTGTAATTGTCACACTCACATCCCACAGCCCTGTGTAATTGTCACACTCATCCCACAGCCCTGTGTAATTGTCACACTCATCCCATAGCACTGTGTAATTGTCACACTCACATCCCACAGCCCTGTGTAATTGTCACACTCACAATCCCACAGCCCTTTGTAATTGTCACACATATCCTATGTAATTGTCACTAACAGCTCCGTGTAATTGTCACACATAACCAGCACTGTTTAATTGTCACACACATCCCACAGCCCCATGTAATTGTCACACATACTCAGCACTGTGTAATTGTCCCACTAATATCCCACAGACCGTGTAATTGTCACATACTCAGCACTGTGTAATTGTCACACATACTCAGCACTGTGTAATTGTCACACTCATATCCCATAGCCCGTGTAATTGTCACACATACCCAGCACTGTGTAATTGTCACACTCACATCTCACAGCCCAGTGTAATTGTCACACAAACCCAGCACTGTGTAATTGTCACACTCACATCCCACAGCTCCCTGTAATTGTCACACATACCCAGCACTGTGTAATTGTCACACTCACATCCCACAGCCTGTGTAATTGTCACACATACCAAGCACTGTGTAATTGTCACACTCACATCCCACAGCCCCCTGTAATTGTCACACTCACATCCCACAGCCCCCTGTAATTGTCACACATACCCAGCACTGGCTAATTGTCACACATCCCACAGCCCCCTGTAATTGTCACACTCACATCCCACAGCCCAGTGTAATTGTCACACATACCCAGCACTGTGTAATTGTCACACATCCCACAGCCCCCTGTAATTGTCACACTAACATCCCACAGCCCAGTGAAATTGTCACACATTCCCAGCACTGTGTAATTGTCACACTCACATCCCACAGCCCCCTGTAATTGTGACACATACCCAGCACTGTGTAATTGTCACACTCACATCCCACAGCCCCCTGTAATTGTCACACATACCCAGCACGGTGTAATTGTCACACTAACATCCCACAGCTCCCTGTAATTGTCACACATACTCAGCACTGTGTAATTGTCACACTCACATCCCACAGCCCCCTGTAATTGTCACACTCACATCCCACAGGCCAGTGTAATTGTCACACTCACATCCCACAGCCCAGTGTAATTGTCACACATACCCAGCACTGTGTAATTGTCACACATACCCAGCACTGTGTAATTGTCACACTCACATCCCACAGCCCGTGTAATTGTCACACATACCCAGCACTGTGTAATTGTCACACTCACATCCCACAGCCCCCTGTAATTGTCACACTCACATCCCACAGCCCCCTGTAATTGTCACACTCACATCCCACAGCCCCCTGTAATTGTCACACATACCTAGCACTGTGTAATTGTCACACTAACATCCCACAGCCCCCTGTAATTGTCACACATACTCAGCACTGTGTAATTGTCACACTCACATCCCACAGCCCCCTGTAATTGTCACACTCACATCCCACAGCCCCCTGTAATTGTCACACTCACATCTCACAGCCCCCTGTAATTTTCAAACATACCCAGCACTGTGTAATTGTTACACTCACATCCCACAGCCCCCTGTAATTGTCACACATACCCAGCACTGTGTAATTGTCAAACTCATATCCCACAGCCCGTGTAATTGTCACACATACCCAGCACTGTGTAATTGTCACACTCACATCCCACAGCCCAGTGTAATTGTCACACATACCCAGCACTGTGTAATTGTCACACTCACATCCCACAGCCCAGTGTAATTGTCACACATACCCAGCACTGTGTAATTGTCACACTCACATCCCACAGCCCCCTGTAATTGTCACACTAACATCCCACAGCCCAGTGAAATTGTCACACATACCCAGCACTGTGTAATTGTCACACTCACATCCCACAGCCCCCTGTAATTGTGACACATACCCAGCACTGTGTAATTGTCACACTCACATCCCACAGCCCCCTGTAATTGTCACACATACCCAGCACTGTGTAATTGTCACACTCACATCCCACAGCCCCCTGTAATTGTCACACATACCCAGCACTGTGTAATTGTCACACTAACATCCCACAGCCCCCTGTAATTGTCACACATACTCAGCACTGTGTAATTGTCACACCCACATCCCACAGCCCCCTGTAATTGTCACACTCACATCCCACAGCCCAGTCTAATTGTCACACTCACATCCCACAGCCCAGTCTAATTGTCACACATACCCAGCACTGTGTAATTGTCACACATACCCAGCACTGTGTAATTGTTACACTCACATCCCACAGCCCGTGTAATTGTCACACATACCCAGCACTGTGTAATTGTCACACTCACATCCCACAGCCCCCTGTAATTGTCACACATACCCAGCACTGTGTAATTGTCACACTAACATCTCACAGCCCCCTGTAATTGTCACACATACCCAGCACTGTGTAATTGTCACACTAACATCCCACTGCCCCCTGTAATTGTCACACATACTCAGCACTGTGTAATTGTCACACTCACATCCCACAGCCCCCTGTAATTGTCACACTCACATCCCACAGCCCCCTGTAATTGTCACACTCACATCTCACAGCCCCCTGTAATTGTCACACATACCCAGCACTGTGTAATTGTCACACATACCCAGCACTGTGTAATTGTCACACATCCCACAGCCCAGTGTAATTGTCACACTCACATCCCACAGCCCTGTGTAATTGTCACACTCACATCCCACAGCCCTGTGTAATTGTCACACTCACATCCCACAGCCCTGTGTAATTGTCACAATCACATCCCACAGCCCTGTGTAATTGTCACACTCACATCCCACAGCCCGTGTAATTGTCACACTCACATCCCACAGCACTGTGTAATTGTCACACATACCCAGCACTGTGTAATTGTCACACTCATATCCCACAGCCCCCTGTAATTGTCACACATACCCAGCACTGTGTAATTGTCACACTCATATCCCACAGCCCAGTGTAATTGTCACACATACCCAACACTGTGTAATTATCACACTAACATCCCACAGCCCGTGTAATTGTCACACATACCCAGCACTGTGTAATTGTCACACTAACATCCCACAGCCCCCTGTAATTGTCACACATACCCAGCACTGTGTAATTGTCACACTCACATCCCACAGCCCGTGTAATTGTCACACATACCTAGCACTGTGTTATTGTCACACTCACATCCCACAGCCCGTGTAATTGTCACACATACCCAGCACTGTGTAATTGTCACACACACATACCACAGCACTGTGTAATTGTCACACACACATACCACAGCACCGTGTAATTGTCACACTTCCATCCCACAGCCCTGTGTAATTGTCACACACACATACCACAGCCCTGTGTAATTGTAACACTTCCATCCCACAGCCCTGTGTAATTGTCGCACTCCCATCCCACAGCCCTGTGTAATTGTCACACTCACATCCTACAGCTCTGTGTAATTCTCACACACACATACCACAGCACTGTGTAATTGTCACACTCACATACCACAGCACCGTGTAATTGTCACACTCACATCCTACAGCTCTGTGTAATTGTCACACTCACATCCCACAGCCCTTTGTAATTGTCACACTCACATCCTACAGCCCGTGTAGCTTTAATTGTCACACATACCCAGCACTGTGTAATTGTCACACATACCCAGCACTGTGTAATTGTCACACTCACATCCCACAGCCCAGTGTAATTGTCACACTCACATCCCACAGCCCCCTGTAATTGTCACACTCACATCCCACAGCCCCCTGTAATTGTCACACATACCCAGCACTGTGTAATTGTCACACTCACATCCCACAGCCCAGTGTAATTGTCACACTCACATCCCACAGCCCTGTGTAATTGTCACACTCACATCCCACAGCCCTTTGTAATTGTCACACTCACATCCTACAGCCCGTGTAATTGTCACACTCACATCCCACAGCACTGTGTAATTGTCACACATACCCAGCACTGTGTAATTGTCACACTCATATCCCACAGCCCCCTGTAATTGTCACACATACCCAGCACTGTGTAATTGTCACACTCATATCCCACAGCCCAGTGTAATTGTCACACATACCCAGCACTGTGTAATTATCACACTAACATCCCACAGCCCGTGTAATTGTCACACATACCTAGCACTGTGTAATTGTCACACTAACATCCCACAGCCCCCTGTACTTGTCACACATACCCAGCACTGTGTAATTGTAACACTCACATCTCACAGCCCGTGTAATTGTCACACATACCCAGCACTGTGTAATTGTCACACTCACATCCCACAGCCCGTGTAATTGTCACACATACCCAGCACTGTGTAATTGTCACACATACCCAGCACTGTGTAATTGTCACACTCACATCCCACAGCCCCCTGTAATTGTCACACATACCCAGCACTGTGTAATTGTCACACTCACATCCCACAGCCCCCTGTAATTGTCACACATACCCAGCACTGTGTAATTGTCACACTCACATCCCACAGCCCCTGTAATTGTCACACATACCCAGCACTGTGTAATTGTCACACTAACATCCTACAGCCCCCTGTAATTGTCACACATATCCAGCACTGTGTAATTGTCACACATACCCAGCACTGTGTAATTGTCACACTCACATCCCACAGCCCCCTGTAATTGTCACACATTCCCAGCACTGTGTAATTGTCACACTAACATCCCACAGCCCCCTGTAATTGTCACACATTCCCAGCACTGTGTAATTGTCACACTCACATCCCACAGCCCAGTGTAATTGTCACACTCACATCCCACAGCCCCCTGTAATTGTCACACATACCCAGCACTGTGTAATTGTCACACTAACATCCCACAGCCCAGTGTAATTGTCACACTCACATCCCACATCCCAGTGTAATTGTCACACTTATACCCAGCACTGTGTACTTGTCACACAAACATCCCACAGCCCAGTGTAATTGTCACACTTATACCCAGCACTGTGTAATTGTCACACTCACATCCTACAGCTCTGTGTAATTGTCACACACAGATACCACAGCCCTGTGTAATTGTCACACTTCCATCCCACAGCACTGTGTAATTGTCACATACCACAGCACTGTGTAATTGTCACACTCACATCCCATAGCACAGTGTAACTGTCACACTTACACACCACAGCCCTGTGTAATTGTCACACTTCCATCCAACAGCCCTGTGTAATTGTCACACTCACATCCTACAGCTCTGTGTAATTGTCACACTTCCATCCCACAGCCCTGTGTAATTGTCACACTCACATCCCACAGCCCTGTGTAATTGTCACACTCACATCCTACAGCTCTGTGTAATTGTCACACTCCCATACCACAGCCCTGTGTAATTGTCACACATACCCAGCACTGTGTAATTGTTACACATACCCAGCACTGTGTAATTGTCACACTAACATCCCACAGCCCCCTGTAATTGTCACACATACTCAGCACTGTGTAATTGTCACACCCACATCCCACAGCCCCCTGTAATTGTCACACTCACATCCCACAGCCCAGTCTAATTGTCACACTCACATCCCACAGCCCAGTCTAATTGTCACACATACCCAGCACTGTGTAATTGTCACACATACCCAGCACTGTGTAATTGTTACACTCACATCCCACAGCCCGTGTAATTGTCACACATACCCAGCACTGTGTAATTGTCACACTCACATCCCACAGCCCCCTGTAATTGTCACACATACCCAGCACTGTGTAATTGTCACACTAACATCTCACAGCCCCCTGTAATTGTCACACATACCCAGCACTGTGTAATTGTCACACTAACATCCCACTGCCCCCTGTAATTGTCACACATACTCAGCACTGTGTAATTGTCACACTCACATCCCACAGCCCCCTGTAATTGTCACACTCACATCCCACAGCCCCCTGTAATTGTCACACTCACATCTCACAGCCCCCTGTAATTGTCACACATACCCAGCACTGTGTAATTGTCACACATACCCAGCACTGTGTAATTGTCACACATCCCACAGCCCAGTGTAATTGTCACACTCACATCCCACAGCCCTGTGTAATTGTCACACTCACATCCCACAGCCCTGTGTAATTGTCACACTCACATCCCACAGCCCGTGTAATTGTCACACTCACATCCTACAGCTCTGTGTAATTGTCACACACAGATACCACAGCCCTGTGTAATTGTCACACTTCCATCCCACAGCACTGTGTAATTGTCACATACCACAGCACTGTGTAATTGTCACACTCACATCCCATAGCACAGTGTAACTGTCACACTTACACACCACAGCCCTGTGTAATTGTCACACTTCCATCCAACAGCCCTGTGTAATTGTCACACTCACATCCCACAGCCCTGTGTAATTGTCACACTCACATCCTACAGCTCTGTGTAATTGTCACACTTCCATCCCACAGCCCTGTGTAATTGTCACACTCACATCCCACAGCCCTGTGTAATTGTCACACTCACATCCTACAGCTCTGTGTAATTGTCACACTCCCATACCACAGCCCTGTGTAATTGTCACACATACCCAGCACTGTGTAATTGTTACACATACCCAGCACTGTGTAATTGTCACACTAACATCCCACAGCCCCCTGTAATTGTCACACATACTCAGCACTGTGTAATTGTCACACCCACATCCCACAGCCCCCTGTAATTGTCACACTCACATCCCACAGCCCAGTCTAATTGTCACACTCACATCCCACAGCCCAGTCTAATTGTCACACATACCCAGCACTGTGTAATTGTCACACATACCCAGCACTGTGTAATTGTCACACTCCCATACCACAGCCCTGTGTAATTGTCACACATACCCAGCACTGTGTAATTGTTACACATACCCAGCACTGTGTAATTGTCACACTAACATCCCACAGCCCCCTGTAATTGTCACACATACTCAGCACTGTGTAATTGTCACACCCACATCCCACAGCCCCCTGTAATTGTCACACTCACATCCCACAGCCCAGTCTAATTGTCACACATACCCAGCACTGTGTAATTGTCACACATACCCAGCACTGTGTAATTGTTACACTCACATCCCACAGCCCGTGTAATTGTCACACATACCCAGCACTGTGTAATTGTCACACTCACATCCCACAGCCCCCTGTAATTGTCACACATACCCAGCACTGTGTAATTGTCACACTAACATCTCACAGCCCCATGTAATTGTCACACATACCCAGCACTGTGTAATTGTCACACTAACATCCCACTGCCCCCTGTAATTGTCACACATACTCAGCACTGTGTAATTGTCACACTCACATCCCACAGCCCCCTGTAATTGTCACACTCACATCCCACAGCCCCCTGTAATTGTCACACTCACATCTCACAGCCCCCTGTAATTGTCACACATACCCAGCACTGTGTAATTGTCACACATACCCAGCACTGTGTAATTGTCACACATCCCACAGCCCAGTGTAATTGTCACACTCACATCCCACAGCCCTGTGTAATTGTCACACTCACATCCCACAGCCCTGTGTAATTGTCACACTCACATCCCAGAGCCCGTGTAATTGTCACACTCACATCCCACAGCACTGTGTAATTGTCACACATACCCAGCACTGTGTAATTGTCACACTCATATCCCACAGCCCCCTGTAATTGTCACACATACCCAGCACTGTGTAATTGTCACACTCATATCCCACAGCCCAGTGTAATTGTCACACATACCCAACACTGTGTAATTATCACACTAACATCCCACAGCCCGTGTAATTGTCACACATACCCAGCACTGTGTAATTGTCACAGTAACATCCCACAGCCCCCTGTAATTGTCACACATACCCAGCACTGTGTAATTGTCACACTCACATCCCACAGCCCGTGTAATTGTCACACATACCTAGCACTGTGTTATTGTCACACTCACATCCCACAGCCCGTGTAATTGTCACACATACCCAGCACTGTGTAATTGTCATACTCACATCCCACAGCCCAGTGTAATTTTCACACATACCCAGCACTGTGTAATTGTCACACTCACATCCCACAGCCCCCTGTAATTGTCACACATACCCAGCACTGTGTAATTGTCACACTCACATCCCACAGCCCCCTGTAATTGTCACACATACCCTGCACTGTGTAATTGCCACACTACAATCCCACAGCCCCCTGTAATTGTCACACATACCCAGCACTGTGTAATTGTCACACATCCCCAGCACTGTGTAATTGTCACTCTCACATCCCACAGCCCCCTGTAATTGTCACACATTCCCAGCACTGTGTAATTGTCACACTAACATCCCACAGCCCCCTGTAATTGTCACACATTCCCAGCACTGTGTAATTGTCACACTCACATCCCACAGCCCAGTGTAATTGTCACACTCACATCCCACAGCCCCCTGTAATTGTCACACATACCCAGCACTGTGTAATTGTCACACATACCCAGCACTGTGTAATTGTCACACTAACATCCCACAGTCCAGTTTAATTGTCACACTCACATCCCACATCCCAGTGTAATTGTCACACTTATACCCAGCACTGTGTACTTGTCACACTCACATTCCACAGCCCAGTGTAATTGTCACACTTATACCCAGCACTGTGTAATTGTCACACTCACATCCCAGTGTAATTGTCACACTTATACCCAGCACTGTGTAATTGTCACACTCACATCCCACAGCCCAGTGTAATTGTCACACTTATACCCAGCACTCTGTACTTGTCACACTCACATCCCAGTGTAATTGTCACACTTATACCTAGCACTGTGTACTTGTCACACTCACATCCCAGTGTAATTGTCACACTCATACCCAGCACTGTGTAATTGTCACACTCACATCCCACAGCCCAGTGTAATTGTCACACTTATACCTAGCACTGTGTACTTGTCACACTCACATCCCAGTGTAATTGTCACACTTATACCCAGCACTGTGTAATTGTCACACTCCCATCCTACAACCCAGTGTAACTGTCACACTCACATCCCACAGCTCTGTGTAATTGTCACACTCACATTCCATAGCACAGTGTAACTGTGACACTTACACACCACAGCCCTGTGTAATTGTCACACTCACATCCCACAGCCCTGTGTAATTGTCACACTCACATTCCATAGCACAGTGTAACTGTCACACTTACACACCACAGCCCTGTGTAATTGTCACACACACACATACCACTGCACCATTTAATTGACACACTCCCATCCCACAGCACTGTGTAATTGTCACACACACATACCACAGCACTTTGTAATTATCACACACACATAACACAGCACCGTGTAATTATCACACACACATACCACAGCACTGTGTAATTATCACACACACATACCACAGCACTGTGTAATTATCACACACACATACCACAGCACTGTGTAATTATCACACACACATACCACAGCACTGTGTAATTGTCACACACACATACCACAGCACTGTGTAATTGTCACACACACATACCACAGCACCGTGTAATTGTCACACTTCCATCCCACAGCCCTGTGTAATTGTCACACACACATACCACAGCCCTGTGTAATTGTAACACTTCCATCCCACAGCCCTGTGTAATTGTCGCACTCCCATCCCACAGCCCTGTGTAATTGTCACACTCACATCCTACAGCTCTGTGTAATTCTCACACACACATACCACAGCACCGTGTAATTGTCACACTCACATCCTACAGCTCTGTGTAATTGTCACACTCACATCCTACAGCTCTGTGTAATTGTCACACTCACATCCTACAGCTCTGTGTAATTGTCACACTCACATCCTACAGCTCTGTGTAATTGTCACACTCACATCCTACAGCTCTGTGTAATTGTCACACTCACATCCTACAGCTCTGTGTAATTGTCACACTCACATCCTACAGCTCTGTGTAATTGTCACACTCACATCCTACAGCTCTGTGTAATTGTCACACTCACATCCCACAGCCCTTTGTAATTGTCACACTCACATCCTACAGCTCTGTGTAATTGTCACACATACCCAGCACTGTGTAATTGTCACACATACCCAGCACTGTGTAATTGTCACACTCACATCCCACAGCCCCCTGTAATTGTCACACTCACATCCCACAGCCCCCTGTAATTGTCACACATACCCAGCACTGTGTAATTGTCACACTCACATCCCACAGCCCAGTGTAATTGTCACACTCACATCCCACAGCCCTGTGTAATTGTCACACTCACATCCCACAGCCCTTTGTAATTGTCACACTCACATCCTACAGCCCGTGTAATTGTCACACTCACATCCCACAGCACTGTGTAATTGTCACACATACCCAGCACTGTGTAATTGTCACACTCATATCCCACAGCCCCCTGTAATTGTCACACATACCCAGCACTGTGTAATTGTCACACTCATATCCCACAGCCCAGTGTAATTGTCACACATACCCAGCACTGTGTAATTATCACACTAACATCCCACAGCCCGTGTAATTGTCACACATACCTAGCACTGTGTAATTGTCACACTAACATCCCACAGCCCCCTGTACTTGTCACACATACCCAGCACTGTGTAATTGTAACACTCACATCTCACAGCCCGTGTAATTGTCACACATACCCAGCACTGTGTAATTGTCACACTCACATCCCACAGCCCGTGTAATTGTCACACATACCCAGCACTGTGTAATTGTCACACATACCCAGCACTGTGTAATTGTCACACTCACATCCCACAGCCCAGTGTAATTGTCACACATACCCAGCACTGTGTAATTGTCACACTCACATCCCACAGCCCCCTGTAATTGTCACACATACCCAGCACTGTGTAATTGTCACACTCACATCCCACAGCCCCTGTAATTGTCACACATACCCAGCACTGTGTAATTGTCACACTAACATCCTACAGCCCCCTGTAATTGTCACACATATCCAGCACTGTGTAATTGTCACACATACCCAGCACTGTGTAATTGTCACACTCACATCCCACAGCCCCCTGTAATTGTCACACATTCCCAGCACTGTGTAATTGTCACACTAACATCCCACAGCCCCCTGTAATTGTCACACATTCCCAGCACTGTGTAATTGTCACACTCACATTCCACAGCCCAGTGTAATTGTCACACTCACATCCCACAGCCCCCTGTAATTGTCACACATACCCAGCACTGTGTAATTTTCACACTCACATCCCACAGCCCTGTGTAATTGTCACACTCACATCCCACAGCCCTGTGTAATTGTCACACACACATCCCACAGCACTGTGTAATTGTCACACTCACATCCCACAGCCCTGTGTAATTGTCACACACACATCCCACAGCACTGTGTCATTGTCACAATCACATCCCATAGCCCTGTGTAATTGTCACACTCACATCCTACAGCCCTGTGTAATTGTCACACTCACATCCTACAGCTCTGTGTCATTGTCACACACACATCCCACAGCACTGTGTAATTGTCACACTCACATCCCACAGCCCTGTGTAATTGTCACACTCACATCCTACAGCCCTGTGTAAATGTCACACTCCCATACCACAGCCCTGTGTAATTGTCACACATACCCAGCACTGTGTAATTGTTACACATACCCAGCACTGTGTAATTGTCACACTCCCATACCACAGCCCTGTGTAATTGTCACACATACCCAGCACTGTGTAATTGTCACACATACAGAGCACTGTGTAATTGTCACACACACATACCACAGCACTGTGTAATTGTCACACACACACATACCACAGCCCTGTGTAATTGTCACACTCACATCCCACAGCCCCCTGTAATTGTCACACATACCGAGCACTGTGTAATTGTCACACACACATACCACAGCACTGTGTAATTGTCACACACACACATACCACAGCCCTGTGTAATTGTCACACACACATACCACATTACTGTGTAATTGTCACACACATCCCACAGCCCTGTGTAATTGTCACACTCACATCCCACAGCCCTGTGTAATTGTCACACTCACATCCCACAGCCCTGTGTAATTGTCACACTCCCATCCCACAGCACTGTGTAATTGTCACGCTCCCATCCTACAGCCCTGTGTAATTGTCACACTAACATCCCACAGCCCTGTGTAATTGTCACACTCACATCCTACAGCTCTGTGTAATTGTCACACTCCCATACCACAGCCCTGTGTAATTGTCACACATACCCAGCACTGTGTAATTGTTACACATACCCAGCACTGTGTAATTGTCACACTCCCATACCACAGCCCTGTGTAATTGTCACACATACCCAGCACTGTGTAATTGTCACACATACCGAGCACTGTGTAATTGTCACACACACATACCACAGCACTGTGTAATTGTCACACACACACATACCACAGCCCTGTGTAATTGTCACACACACATACCACATTACTGTGTAATTGTCACACACATCCCACAGCCCTGTGTAATTGTCACACTCACATCCCACAGCCCTGTGTAATTGTCACACTCCCATCCCACAGCACTGTGTAATTGTCACGCTCCCATCCTACAGCTCTGTGTAATTGTCACACTAACATCCCACAGCCCTGTGTAATTGTCACACTCACATCCTACAGCTCTGTGTAATTGTCACACTCACATACCACAGCACTGTGTAATTGTCACACTCACATCCCACAGCCCTGTGTAATTGTCACACTCACATCCTACAGATCTGTGTAATTGTCACACACACATACCACAGCCCTGTGTAATTGTCACACTCACATCCCACAGCCCTGTGTAATTGTCACACTCACATCCTACAGCTCTGTGTAATTGTCACACTCATGTCCCACAGCCCTGTGTAATTGTCACACTCACATCCTACAGCTCTGTGTAATTGTCACACTCACATCCCACAGCACTGTGTAATTGTCACACACACATACCACAGCCCTGTGTAATTGTCACACACACATCCCACAGCCCTGTGTAATTGTCACACTCACATCCTACAGCTCTGTGTAATTGTCACACTCACATCCCACAGCCCTGTGTAATTGTCACACTCACATCCTACAGCTCTGTGTAATTGTCACTTTCACATCCCACAGCCCTGTGTAATTGTCACACTCACATCCTACAGCTCTGTGTAATTGTCACACTCACATCCCACAGCCTTGTGTAATTGTCACACTCACATCCTACAGCTCTGTGTAATTGTCACACACGCATCCCACAGCACTGTGTAATTGTCACACACACATATCACTGCACCATTTAATTGACACACTCCCATCCCACATGACTTTGTAAAGTTCACACTCCCATCCCACAGCACTGTGTAATTGTCACACACACATACGACAGCACTGTGTAATTGTCACACACACATACCACAGCACTGTGTAATTGTCACACTCACATCCTACAGCCCTGTGTAATTGTCACACTCCCATCCCACAGCATTGTGTAATTGTCACACACACATACCACAGCCCTGTGTAATTGTCACACTCACATCCTACAGCCCTGTGTAATTGTCACACTCCCATCCCACAGCACTGTGTAATTGTCACACACACATACCAAAGCCCTGTGTAATTGTCACACACACATACCACAGCACTGTGTAATTGTCACACACACATACCACAGCCCTGTGTAATTGTCACACTCACATCCCACAGTACTGTGTAATTGTCACACACACATACCACAGCACTGTGTAATTGTCACACACACATCCTACAGCCCTGTGTAATTGTCACACTCACATCCCGCAGCACTGTGTAATTGTCACACACACATCCTACAGCCCTGTGTAATTGTCACACACACATCCTACAGCCCTGTGTAATTGTCACACTCACATCCTACAGCTCTGTGTAATTGTCACACACACATACCACAGCACTGTGTAATTGTCACACACACATCCCACAGCCCAGTGTAATTGTCACACTCCCATCCCACAGCACAGTGTAATTGTCACACTCACATCCTACAGCCCTGTGTAATTGTCACACTCACATCCTACAGCCCTGTGTAATTGTCACACACACATACCACAGCCCTGTGTAATTGACACACTCACATCCTACAGCCCTGTGTAATTGTCACACTCACATCCCACAGCCCTGTGTAATTGTCACACTCACATCCCACAGCACTGTGTAATTGTCACACTCACATCCTACAGCCCTGTGTAATTGTCACACTCACATCCTACAGCTCTGTGTAATTGTCACACACACATCCCACAGCCCAGTGTAATTGTCACACTCACATCCTACAGCTCTGTGTAATTGTCACACTCACATCCTACAGCCCTGTGTAATTGTCACACTCACATCCTACAGCCCTGTGTAATTGTCACACACACATACCACAGCCCTGTGTAATTGACACACTCACATCCTACAGCCCTGTGTAATTGTCACACTCACATCCCACAGCCCTGTGTAATTGTCACACTCACATCCCACAGCACTGTGTAATTGTCACACTCACATCCCACAGCATGGGCAGATATGGCGAGGAGTTTTCTACATGGGGTTTCTTAAACATTTTGTTAACTGAATGGGAGAAGGAACGGGAGTCCAAAACAACAGTAAGGAAAATACTAGCAATATATTTAGCTTGTATGTACCAAGTTGGATGGATATATTAGATGTCATGGACTTTTTAGAGTCTATAAAAACCTCATCTGCAGTAAGATCAACTAACACTATTCATCCTGGCCCATTTAGAAGCAGATCCAGGAGGCTGAATCTACTTCTACTTTGTGAATATTAGCTGTGTGGGGGACCTAATGTTTGGGGGTCTCTTCCCTAGGGCTCTGATGGCTGCAGCTGGGGTCTCATGTCAGTAAGTGAACTGCGATTAGCCCTGTAGAGTTTATTAATCCCTCCCCATTTTACTGTCTTCTTCTTTCCCTTTCCTTTACTATCCCAGTGCTTCACTTACATAAACAAGTTTCTGATTTTTAATTGGTGCTGTGTTTCTCTTACTCCCCTGGTTGAAATGACAGTGTATTTATTAAAACAAAGGTTTTTGGGGGGTTTGAGGTTGTGTTTCATGGACAAATTTGACTTACACTTTATGGCCAAAAGTGTATGGACAACCCTACTAATTATTGAGTTTAGGTGCATACAATATAGCACATAGCCATGAAATCTCCATAGACTAACATTGTTAGTATAATGGGTCATACTAAAGAGTTCAGTTTGTGAAATGTCTGTCTGACTAGATCTGCGTCAATCAACAGTAAGTTTTATTATTGTGGAGACTTCAAGGAGCAACAACAGCCCAGCCACTAACTTCTTTTGAAAAAGGAATCACACCTCACTTCCTGGCAGTATGATGGAAGAATCTGGGTGTTTTGAATGCCTGCAGAACACTACCTACCGGAATGCACGTGCCTACTGTAAAGTTTGGTGCAGTTGGGATTATGATCTTTGGATGTTTTTCAGGGTTTAGGCTAGGCTTCTTAGTTCCGTTGAAAGATCATCTTAATGCTACAGGATATAAAGACATTTTAATGTTTGTGGAAGGCCCTTTCCTGTTCCAACATGACTGTGTCTTTGTGCACAAAGAAGGGAAGACAAGTGTGATGTGGAGGAAATCAAGTGGCCTCAACCCTACTGAACACCTAAACTGGAGCACAAATTGTGACGCCCAGAGGCAGAACTTTTCTTCACGTTCTTCAATTACATTTTTTTGTGAAACATTTTCTGCAGGTTATTTTAAAATAAAATGTTAAATTAGGTAGTTACACTAGATCACCTGCTCAGTTGCAATATGTGTTTTATAATCTAGTGCTGCAGTTGTAAAATTCATTGTAAATTAGCTGCAGACAAAAAGTGTTTCCTTTTCTTTTGGCCTAACATCACAAGGTAGAAATGTGGTAATAAAAAAGGTGCATTGCTCATTCTTACATTCAGAAGTCACAGCTCTGCAGACCGGGAAGGGCTGCTGGGTTGAAAAAAATCCCTGAGAGGCAGTCAACAATAAATGCTGTGCTGCATAGCAGCACTGCTCCATATTTGTCTGTTCTCTTCAAACAACACTTTGCTCTGAATGCACTGTATTTAGGAAAACTTACACAGTGCAGCCAGAGCAAAGCTCTGTTTGAAGAGAACAGTCTAATGTTGAGCAGTGCTGCAAAGTGCAAGTGCTAACAATTCCTGCATGTGTCCTTTCTGCAGACATGCTGCATTTTATGCGATTACATCTCTGATCACAGCGTGTTCTGCCTTGAGGATTGCGAGCCACACCTTCTCTTCCAACAACAGTGCCTGACCTCACAAATGCTCATGGCTGAGTGGGCACAAATTCCTACACACTCCAAAACCTTGTGAAAAGCCCTCTCAAAAGCAATACTTTATTGACGTGTCTTTGAATTAGTGAACATTCATTCTATTTTGTTATTTTTGTGTACTTTATGATATATTTTTGTTTATTGTTCTCTTTGTATGAAATTACACAATTGTTCCTGTCACTGTTGTATGTAAATTGCAAATCAATAAACATATTTAATAATAATTTTATGTTTTATTTATTGGTAGAATCATTTTGTTATTGTGGAAAAGCCCACATTACAACTGGCACGATATTTTATTTCCACTTGAGCGCTAACTAGAAAATATCACCTGAACATCTCTATGTAAAAAAGAAAGATATTTTCCTTCAAAATTTTTCTAAGTATTTGCACCCCATTGTAAAGGACTGTAAGCAGAAAATCAGTATGCCTGTCCCGGGACCAGCAAGGGAGTGAGCCTCATGCACACTTGTGTTATTTCCCTATTCAGTTTAAGGAAGTGTACTATAAAATCTCATGAGAGTTAAGTGAAATACAATACCCGGGCTCCTGGAACTTGTCACGCTCAGCTGCTGGGAAGCTCTGCAGTCCTCTCTGTGTGCTTGATTGACAGGTGTCTGAGCCACCCCTTCCTGATGATGTCACAACCAGGCTTTTTATTCTGAGCTTCCTGTTTCTCCAGTGCCCGTTTGTTTGTTAACTTTGTGGCTTCTGATAGGATTTTGCTGAGGAATCTCTCTAACTGCTGCTTTTCTGTTGCCAATCTCTTCAAGGATTTACTATGCTGGATTAACCTTCAACCTCCTGATTACCTGTCTCCAAACAATGCAAGTACTGTTTGTTTTGTAAAAATTTCAAACTTCCTGTTTACCTGCTGCAAACCCTGCATATTCAGACTACTCTGTGTACTGTCAAACTATTCAAATACTGTTATTTCTGTGAAACCTTCAATCTGCATGTTTACCTGTTTCCAAACTCTGCAAATACAATTATTCAGTGTAAACCTTCAAACTGGTTGATATCCTGTTGCCAATCTCAACAAGTACTGATTAATCTGTGTTAACCTTCAAACTACCAGCTTACCTGTTTCTATCTCTGCAAGTTCTGACAACACAGTGTTAACCTTCAAACTACCTGATTACATGTTGTTAATTCTGCAAGTTCTGACTACACAGTGTTTACCCTCAAACTGCCTAATTACCTGTTGCATACTCTGCAAAGACTGTCTACACAGTGTTAACTCTCAAACTGCCTGATTACCTGTTGCATACTCTGCAAAGACTGTCTACTCAGTGTTAACCCTCAAACTGCCTGATTACCTGTTGCATACTCTGCAAAGACTGTCTACACAGTGTTAACCTTGAGACTGCCTGATAACAAATGACCTACTCCTGCATTATTAACTGTTTCCTGTTTTACCCTTCTTCTGTCTGAGTATAAGTGGACTATCCCTGCTCTCCTGATTCTGTGGAAGACATTTCCTGACACCAGTTCCTTATTCAGAAGTCTATCTGGGTGATATCATGAATTACTTTGGCACAGGCTAACCCTGCTCCATATCGTGAGTACTTTGTTTTTTGGAGGTTGTCGTGGGGTCACGTCCTGGATTAAACTCAGAGTGCAAGGGTGTTGTTTAAGTTCGCCCTAGCATTTGGGTCTTCTTCTGGACATTTCCTAACCTGACAGTACAAACGGGCCATAATATGGACCCTGACGAGTTATCCAGGGCTGTGGCTCTACAAGGGCAACTTCTAGGAAATCATTCTGCTCATTTGCAATCTTTGGATTCCAAGGTTGACCAGATTACTGCTCTGCTACATAACCTCTCCGCTCCTTCTCAAGCGACGGTGACTCCTGCTGCCACTGCTACTAGCACCAATGCTGTCTTTAATCCACCTCAAACTGTTGGACAGAATATACCACGAATCCCACTTCCAGATAAATATGACGGTAATCCTGAAGAATGCCGTGGATTCCTTAATCAGTGTCGTTTACACTTCAGAAACAATCCTCTAGTTTTTTCCAATTCTACTTCCAAAATCACCTTTATTATTTCTCTCTTGAAGGGTAAGGCTCTAGCCTGGGTGTCCCCTCTTTTAGAGAAGAATGATCCGTTACTACAGGATGTGGAATTATTTGTGTCCATTTTTTCTTCTGTTTTTGACAAGCCTGGGAGGTCTGCAGCTGCTGAGGCAGGATTGTTGGATCTGAGACAGGGATCCCTTTCGGTAGCTCAATATGCTATTGAATTCAGGACTTTAGCCGCAGAAACTGATTGGAACCATGGAGCCTTACGGGCAGCCTTTCGCAAAGGACTTTGCAAACGCCTTAAGGATGAACTTGTATTTCGGGAACTCCCCGATTCATTGGAGGGTCTTATCAATTTATGTATTACTCTTGACGCCCGGCATTCTGAACGTCTTCAGGAGAGAGATAGGAATCGGAGATCCTTTGTTAAATCTTCTTTTCGTCCTCCTATTCGAACCTCAAGTCTTTCTAATAATAATTCCCAATCTCCTGAGTCTGTGGAACCCATGGAAGTAGGAGCTATTAAATTGTCAGAAGCTGAACGCCATAGAAGGCGTACTCTTGGGTTATGTCTGTATTGTGGTACCAAAGGAACATTTACTGAAGGACTGTCCTATCCGGCCAGTAAAAGCCAAGGCTTAACTTTTGATAGAGGGACAGAGTTAAGCCAGAATCCCATGTCTTCCCTCAATTCTAAACTTTTTGTTCCTGTAACTATCTCTTTTGGAAACACCAAGTTTCGAGCTCAAGCTCTCATCGATTCTGGAGCTGCTGGAGTATTCATTGATTCAAACTTTGCTGACTCTCTCAGGATTCCTCTTCAAGCCAAGAAACAGTTAATTAAGGTAACTACTGTCAGTGGACAGCCTCTAGGTACTGGTATCATACAACATTCTACCATTCCTCTTCTTTTGACTGTGGGCATACTTCATTCTGAAATTATACATTTTGATGTCATCTCTTCTCCCCACATACCATTGATTCTGGGGTTACCTTGGTTGCAGCTTCATGATCCAGTTTTCTCATGGTCTAAAGGAGAACTTATTTCCTGGGGAACTACCTGTTTCAAACATTGCCTGCAAAATCCCTCTAAACCATCCTGTCCTGTCGTAGCTATGGTGGAAGTTCCTGAATCATTGCCCAATTACTATCATGCCTTTTGTGATGTGTTTTCTAAAAAAGAGGCTGAGACGTTACCTCCACACCGGATATTTGACTGTCCTATCGAATTGTATTCAGGGGCTCCTCTACCTAAGGGAAGGACCTATGCCCTCTCTCGTCAAGAAAATGTCTCTCTTGAGGAATACATAAAGGACAACTTAGCCAAAGGATTCATTCGTCCTTCCTCTTCACCTGTGGGTGCAGGTTTTTTCTTCATTGGGAAAAAAGATGGAGGTCTTCGTCCCTGTATTGATTATCGAGCCTTGAATCAGATTACTGTCAAAAACAGCTATCCTCTGCCGCTCATTTCTGAGTTATTCAATCGTCTTCAAGGTGCTTCTATTTTTTCCAAGTTAGATCTCCGTGGGGCCTACAATCTGTTCAGAATCCGTAAAGGAGACGAATGGAAGACAGCATTTAACACTAGATTTGGTCACTACGAGTATCTAGTAATGCCATTTGGATTGTGCAATGCACCAGCAGTATTTCAGCACTTTGTTAACGAAATCTTCAGAGATTATCTAAATCAATTTGTTATCATTTACCTCAATGACATTCTAATCTATTCGAAAACATTACAGGAACATGTACATCATGTAAGACTGGTTCTTCAGAGGTTACGAGACAATTCCCTGTTCACTAAATTGGAGAAATGCTCTTTTCATCAGAGTTCCATCCCCTTTTTGGGGTATATCCTTTCTGAATCAGGTTTTGAGATGGATCCTGCTAAACTGTCGGCTATCAAGGACTGGCCCAGACCAACTACTCTCAAATCCCTGCAGAGGTTTCTTGGCTTTGCCAATTACTATAGAAAGTTTATAAAGAACTTTGCTGACATCACGTCTCCACTCACTTCTCTTAATAAGAAAGGGCAAAATTGTAAGAACTGGTCCTCTTCGGCAGTTCAGGCTTTTGAAACGCTAAAATCAGCATTTTCTTCTGCACCTCTTCTCAGTCATCCAATTCCTGATTTCCAGTTTATTTTGGAGGTTGACGCTTCCTCTATAGCAGCTGGAGCTGTTCTCTCCCAACGTGATCCAACTACCAGCAAGATACATCCTGTGGCGTTCTTTTCGAAAAAATTCAATCCTGCCGAGTTAAATTATGATGTGGGCAATAAGGAGCTTTTGGCTATAAAATTAGCTTTGGATGAATGGAGACATTGGTTAGAGGGTACCAGTCAACCTTTTTTCATTCTGACAGATCACAAGAATCTTTTATACCTCCAAACAGCTACACGTCTCAATCCTCGTCAGGCTCGGTGGGCCTTGTTCTTCTCCAGGTTTAATTTTGTACTTTCCTATGTTCCTGGTTCAAAAAATTCCAAGGCAGATGCTTTATCTAGGCAGTTCCAATCTTCTGAACCTTCTCCATTGGATTTAGAACCTATACTACGTCCAGTCAAAGTTTTGGCTCAAGTATCCTCTTTTCCAGTACAGGCTTTACATGCTGCTCAAGTCCGGGTACCATCTTCTTGCAAACTACCTTCTGGTATCCTGTATGTACCCAAAGGATTATGTCTTAAGCTTCTACGTTGGGCTCATGACAACTTTTCAGCAGGTCATCCGGGAATAACCAATACATTGTGGAAACTGAAGCAGCATGTTTGGTGGTCCACTATGAGGAGGGATGTTAAGGATTATATTGCTGCTTGTAGTTCTTGTGCTTCGAACAAACAATCTTCTCATCGACCATTTGGTCTATTACACCCTCTTCCTATTCCTCATTACCCTTGGTCTCACTTATCCATGGACTTTGTTACAGATCTTCCTGTTTCTGCTGGAAATACGACCATTTGGGTAGTGGTGGATCGGTTCTCCAAGTCTGCTCACTTCATACCTCTTCCAGGCTTGCCTTCAGCTCAAAGACTTTCTGAACTCTTTGTTCTACATATATCTCGTTTACATGGTGTTACAAACTGCTGTTTGTAACTGGCCCTTTAAATGGAAAATGGCCCTGCTTCCCTGGATTTTGGAGAAGCCTATTTGCCAGCCTCCTTCCACATGACTATGGCCCCTGGAAGATTGTGCCCCTGAGGACATATTGACTTTTGTTGGGTGTGTGTGGCCCTTTAATAACCGTCTGGGGACATATTGTGACTTTGGTGAACAATGCCCCTTTAAAACTATGTCCCCAGACCTGTGAAATGACTTGTCCCTGGCTTTCTCCCACTTGGTTCAGTTTCATTGTGTGCCATTAAGTGCTATGTGACAGACCCTTCGGTCAGAACTACAGAGATAACTTTGTTCAGCTTCAAGAAGCATTCTAAATACAAGTTTGCTGGGATCAGCTCTAATTAAGTTTAGTGATAAACTTTCCCATTGTCTAATCAGACTTCTAGTAGTGATAAGGTGGACTGCATTGTTTTATTGTGTGTAAAATGTTATCTGCTGAAGTAATGTTGTGGCCTGTCAAAGGGAGTGTCTCTCTATCTAATATCAAATGTGTGATGGGGGATTTTATGCCTCCCCCTGAGAATGTCCTGTTTGCATGTAACCTCAATAAAAAGCAGGCTGTGTGCTCCAGCACATGAGACCTATGTTGACCCTCTAACTTGAAGCTTTGACTCATGTTTGTAGGATACAGCTTATATCACTACAGGGATTGCTATGTTTTTCATACTCCCTTAGCTACAGGGATTGCTACAGAAGGAAGAGGTTCACCTACTGGAGCCTGGTCGTAGGTCCAGGGCGCAGAGCAGACGGCGAGATACCAGCCCAGCAGTGGTGGTTCATAGAGTCTGCATTACTTATGGTGGCTACGCAGCAGTTATAGAGTCTACGGTGCTGCTGCTCCTTTGGTGAGCGCTAGGAGCATCCTTTTCTACGGTCCAACTTCCAGCCAGCCTGGAGGCAACCGTAACATTTGGCGGCAGCGGTGGGATTGGCGTCCTAGCGCAAGGAGCAGCACCACAACAGCACTGGTATCGTAGGAAAGTTATTGAGGGCAACGCTAGCCACTGCGCAGCGTCCCTACCTACAGCAGCATGGAGCTGACAAGATACTGGTCAGAACCCTGTGAAGAGCACCTCAACCTGATCCGTCGCTATGAGGGCGCGGATTTTGTTCCAGAGGTAAAGAGGCGGCTAGTCCGATATGGTCCAGACCCTGCGCAGGAGGTAGTCAGTCGCCTCATCCGGGAATTGGCTACTGAGAACGAAGCGGCACGAGCCTTTGAGCGCCAACTGTGGAGTTTGGGGGTATGGACACCTGCTCTCCAGCGAGAAAATGAGTTACAGGGGGCAGAGACAGTTGGTCCTGTCCCCCAGCAGCAGAGGAATATGCAGGGAATTGTGAGCCCAGACTCCATTCCCCAGCGGCTGGAAGTATGTAAGGGAGAGGAGAGCAGCGACCTCCCTCCCCAGCGGCAGTATACTGTGCAGAGGGAAGAGACAACCAGTCTCCTTCCCCAACCAGAGATACCAGAGGCAGCAGGCCTCATAGACTGGTCCTGGGAGGACCCCCAGCAGGCAGGTGGAGATGGGACCGCAGTCTCTCTACCGGCCCTACAGGGATGCTGGGCAGGCGGCCCAGATCCCCAGCGACAGACCCAGCTACACGGAGGGGAGAGCATCGACCTCCCTCCCCAGCCGGAGTGTGCCTTCCAGGGAGAGGAGACAACCGGTCTCTCTCCCCAGCCGCAGCATGTTCCACAGGAAGCGGAGAGCATCGACCTCCCTTCCCAATGGCCACCGGAGTATCAGGAGGAGGAGGTAAGCCAATCTCCCCCTCCCCAGCTAACTCCTAACTTGGGCCCAGGGTTAACAGTGGAGATGTTAACCCCCACTGACCCCCACGTTCCCTTTGCCACCGGGCAGGACTATGCCCCAATTCCCCCAGCAGAAGAGCTGGCATCAGGACAGAGCGCTGCTGGCCTCTGCCCTACAGACACCCTTGTTACAGGACTGGCCTGCAAACCCCTCACCCCAGCAGAAGCGCTGGCACCAGGGCAGAGTGCCGCTGGCCTCTGCCCCCCAAGTACCATCAGCTATTTGCCCAGCTGCGCCAGGAAGGCAGAGGATGCTACACTTTCATCCTATAACCTGGAACCTACAGGCCAGTGCTACTTGTTGTGGGGGGGCTGCTTTGCTGCTAACGATTATTTGTGGGTGGGTTGCGAGACTAACTTAGGCACTGACCAGCAGAAGGTCAGGTGCCTGGTTAGTCTCCCTCCAAAAGGGGAGATATGTTACAAACTGCTGTTTGTAACTGGCCCTTTAAATGGAAAATTGCCCTGCTTCCCTGGATTTTGGAGAAGCCTATTTGCCAGCCTCCTTCCACATGACTATGGCCCCTGGAAGATTGTGCCCCTGAGGACATATTGACTTTTGTTGGGTGTGTGTGGCCCTTTAATAACCGTCTGGGGACATATTGTGACTTTGGTGAACAATGCCCCTTTAAGACTATGTCCCCAGACCTGTGAAATGACTTGTCCCTGGCTTTCTCCCACTTGGTTCAGTTTCATTGTGTGCCATTAAGTGCTATGTGACAGACCCTTCGGTCAGAACTACAGAGATAACTTTGTTCAGCTTCAAGAAGCATTCTAAATACAAGTTTGCTGGGATCAGCTCTAATTAAGTTTAGTGATAAACTTTCCCATTGTCTAATCAGACTTCTAGTAGTGATAAGGTGGACTGCATTGTTTTATTGTGTGTAAAATGTTATCTGCTGAAGTAATGTTGTGGCCTGTCAAAGGGAGTGTCTCTCTATCTAATATCAAATGTGTGATGGGGGATTTTATGCCTCCCCCTGAGAGTGTCCTGTTTGCATGTAACCTCAATAAAAAGCAGGCTGTGTGCTCCAGCACATGAGACCTATGTTGACCCTCTAACTTGAAGCTTTGACTCATGTTTGTAGGATACAGCTTATATCACTACAGGGATTGCTATGTTTTTCATACTTCCTTAGCTACAGGGATTGCTACAGAAGGAAGAGGTTCACCTACTGGAGCCTGGTCGTAGGTCCAGGGCGCAGAGCAGACGGCGAGATACCAGCCCAGCAGTGGTGGTTCATAGAGTCTGCATTACTTATGGTGGCTACGCAGCAGTTATAGAGTCTACGGTGCTGCTGCTCCTTTGGTGAGCGCTAGGAGCATCCTTTTCTACGGTCCAACTTCCAGCCAGCCTGGAGGCAACCGTAACACATGGTTTTCCAACTGACATAGTCTCAGATCGTGGAGTCCAATTTGTTTCCAAATTTTGGAGGTCTTTTGTAAACACTTCGGAATCAACATATCACTTTCTACTGCACACCATCCTCAATCCAACGGACAGACTGAGCGTGTAAATCAAGCCTTGGAATCTTTTCTTAGACATTATGTAGACCATCACCACTCCAACTGGTCTCAGTTATTGCCTTTGGCGGAATTAGCTCACAACTCACGTTATAACGCCTCATTACAGACCTCTCCCTTTAAGGCAGCTTATGGATTTGAACCTAGAACCTTTCCTATGATTACCAGTTCTACTGAAGTCCCTGGAGTAGATCGTATAGTGAAAAATCTCAGTAATCACTGGCAACTCATTCGTCAAAATCTACTCTCTTCTTCCTTAAGACATAAGAAATATGCTGATCGCAGGAGGTGCAAGGCTCCTTTACTTCGTACTGGAGACAGAGTATTTTTATCCACCAGATTCATACGTCTAAAACAACCTTGAACCAAGTTGGGTCCTAAGTACATTGGACCTTTTCGAATTGTTTCCAGAGTTTGTTCTTCTGCATACCGCCTGGCCTTACCCAAGACTCTCAAGATCCATCCAGTGTTTCATGTCTCCCTACTCAAGCCAGTCATCTACAATTGGTACTCTATCAAGAGTAAACCACCTCCTCCACTTTCCGTAGAGGGAACTTCTGAGTTTGAAGTCAGCCAGATTCTCGATTCCAAGCTACGGGGCAATCGGCTGTACTACCTGGTCCATTGGAAGGGTTATCCTATCTCTGAACGATCTTGGGAACCGGCCTCTCATGTTCATGCTCTTGTCAAGTCTTTTCACAAGAAATACCCTGCCAGGCCCGGTCGGGTCCCCCGGAGGGGTCCTTGAGGAGGGGGCACTGTCACGCTCAGCTGCTGGGAAGCTCTGCAGTCCTCTCTGTGTGTCATGATTACCTCCGTTCATCGCTGTGTCGCCGCGGCTCCCGGAACTTCTCTGTGTGTCTGACGTCATGTTGCTTAGCAACATGACGCTTTCTCGACACACCCCTCTGATGACGGTTACGCTCCTGCCTTTAAACCACGGCGGGAGATCTGAATCGGGGCCCGTTTGTTTGTTTTCCTTTGGAGTGTGAGTACCGTATCAATTCTGTCCTTTTGTGTACCGACTTCTGCCTGCCTGACCAAGCCTCATGCCTAAACCCTACTTGCTGATATTTTGATGTTGACTTCTGCCTGCCTGACCTTGCCTGTAGCCTTTACCCTTTTGCTGATACTTGGATGCCGACTTCTGCTTGCCTGACCTTGTCTTTGCCTCTACCTTTTGCTGATATTTGGATGCCGACTTCTGCCTGCCTGACCTTGCTTTTGCCTTTATCTTTAAACCTTTTCTTTGATAAATAAAACCTGCTTAAAGGGACATTTTACTTTTACAAGCTGCAAAAGAGAACTTTGCCTTTCTGTCTGTTATAAACCTGCTTAAAGGGACATTTTACTTTTACAAGCTGCAAAAGAGAACTTTGCCTTTCTGTCTGTTATAAACCTGCTTAAAGGGACATTTACTTTTACAATCTGCAAGAGAGAACTTTGCCATTCTGTTTGTTCTAAACCTGCTAAAAAGGGACATTTACTTTTACAATCTGCAAGAGAGAACTTTGCCTTTCTGTTTGTTATACACCTGCTTAAAAGGGACTTTTACTTTTACAAGCTGCAAAAGAGAACTTTTCCTTTGTTTTACAAGCCTGCTAAAGAGGACCTTTTTTCAGAAGCTTCAAGTAAGAGCATTTCCTTTTTGTTCTTTGTACTGCTTAAAGGGACGTTTTATCCTTTGTGGCTTTCCTGCATTCTGGAACAATATTCATTTTAGTTATCCTCTAATCTGCTTCCTGAGTGGGTCACGTCCTGGATATTTCTCAGTGTGCTAGCGTGTGCTTTCAATTCACGCTAGCAGTTGGGTTACATCCCGGATTGATTCCAGAGCGGCTGACATTACAAACGGGCCATAAAAATGGACCCCACTGAATTATCTATGGCCGTGGCTCACCAGGGACAGCTCTTGGGTTCTCATGCCACTCACTTGCAATCTCTGGACACTAAACTTGATCAAATTACTGCTCTATTACAAAATTTGGTTGCTACCGCACCTCCCAATCCTAATCCCAATCCAAATCCGATTGAGGCATTACCTCCTTCGATTCCTAACAATCAGTCTCAGGTACAACTAAGTCCCAGGATACCTCTTCCGGATAAATATGATGGGAATCCTGAAGAATGTAGAGGCTTTCTGAATCAATGCCGCCTTCATTTCCGAAATAGCCCTACTCTTTTTGCTACTCCCTCTTCTAGAATCACATTTCTTATTTCCTTAATGAAAGGAAAAGCCTTGGCTTGGGTATCACCTTTGCTAGAAAAGAATGATCCTATACTGTTGGATGTTGATACATTTCTATCTACGTTCTCAAACGTATTCGATAAACCTGGAAGGTCATCTGCTGCTGAAGCTACTCTCCTGGATTTACGTCAAGGAAATCAACCAGTCTCTCAATATGCTATTGAGTTCCGCACCCTTGCCTCTGAAACCACTTGGAATCAGGGAGCACTCAGAGCCGCTTTCCGTAAAGGACTTTCTGAACGTCTCAAGGATGAATTGGTGTATCGTGAACTTCCAGAGTCCTTAGAAGCCTTAATAAATCTCTGTATCAGTCTCGACGCCAGGTTTCGTGAACGCCAACAAGAAAAGGATAGAACACAGAGGACTTCAACTCGAACTCCTTTTCGTTTGGCTCCTCGTTTTTCTAATCCAGTCACTCCAGTCTCTCCTACTACTGATCAGGCTGAACCCATGGAAGTAGGAAGTATAAAATTAACTGAGACTGAACGCTTGAGAAGACGGACTCTTGGCTTATGTCTGTACTGTGGCCTTAAAGGGCATTTATTAAGGGATTGTCCTACTAGGCCAGTAAAAGCCAGGGCTTAACTCTAGTCCAGGGAACTGAGTTAAGCCAAAATAGTGGTCATTCCCTATACAAGAAACTCTTTGTTCCAGTAACTCTTCTAATTGGACATAAGAAGATCTATACCCAAGCTCTAATTGATTCTGGTGCTGGAGGAGTGTTCATTGACTCTACATTTGTCTCTACTCATTCTATACCCTTACTAAAGAAGGAGTATTCCATTTCAGTCTCTACGGTCAGTGGAGATCCTTTGGGTTCTGGATACATTCAGTTTTCTACTCAACCCTTACTCCTCACCGTAGGAATACTTCATTCCGAGACAATTTGTTTTGATGTCATTCCCACTCCGCAATTTCCCATTATCTTGGGATTACCCTGGCTCCAGATTCACAATCCCATTTTTTCTTGGACTTTCGGTGAACTCACTTCCTGGGGATCTACATGCCAGACTAAATGTCTTCAAAAGATTACTAAGTTACCACTCACTATTGCTCTCACAGTTGAAACTCCGGAATCCTTACCTATGCATTATCATGACTTTGTGGATGTTTTCTCCAAAAAAGAAGCTGAACGTCTTCCTCCTCATCGCCCTTTTGATTGTCCCATTGATCTCCTTCCTGGGGCTGCCTATCCTCGAGGCAAGACATATCCACTTTCTAAACCAGAAAACATGGCTCTGGAAGAATATATAAAAGACAATCTGGCTAGAGGATTTATTCGGCCCTCCTCTTCCCCTGTAGGGGCTGGTTTCTTTTTTGTGGGAAAAAAGGATGGCGGATTAAGACCCTGTATTGATTATCGAGGATTGAATCAGATTACCATCAAGAACAGTTATCCTCTGCCCCTTATTCCTGAACTTTTTACTTATCTTCAGGGAGCCACCATTTTCACCAAACTCGACCTACGTGGTGCATACAACTTGATCCGTATACGCAAAGGAGATGAGTGGAAGACTGCCTTTAACACTCGATTTGGGCATTATGAATATTTGGTCATGCCCTTCGGGCTATGCAATGCTCCGGCGGTTTTCCAGCATTTTGTAAACGAGATCTTTCGTGATTTTTTGAATATCTTTGTTATCATATACCTGGACGACATCTTAATTTTTTCTCAGAACCACCAAGATCATGTGCACCACGTCAAGAAAGTACTTCAACGTCTAAGAGAATTCCATCTGTTTGCTAAACTGGAGAAATGTTCTTTCCATCAAAAATCCATACCCTTTCTGGGTTATGTAATATCGGCATCTGGATTCGAAATGGACCCTACTAAACTTTCTGCCATTTTGGATTGGCCTAGACCTGATTCTTTGAAGGCTTTACAACGTTTCCTAGGCTTCGCCAATTATTACAGAAAGTTCATCAAGAATTTTGCTACTATTACTTCTCCTCTTACTTCTCTCACTAGAAAAGGACAAAACTGTAAAGTATGGCCGTCTGAGGCTATAGAAGCTTTTGAATCTCTCAAAGACGCTTTTTCCTCAGCTCCTATCCTTCGTCATCCAAATCCTGAGTTTCAATTTATTCTGCAGGTGGATGCTTCCTCTGTTGCTGCTGGAGCTGTTCTGTCTCAACGAATACCAGAGACTGGAAGGATTCATCCTGTTGCTTTTTTCTCTAAAAAATTCACTCCTTCCGAATTTAACTATGACGTAGGGAATAAAGAGTTGCTTGCCATCAAAATGGCATTGGATGAATGGAGACATTGGCTGGAAGGTACTTCTTTGCCATTTACTATACTTACTGATCATAAGAACCTTCTGTATCTCCAAACAGCCAAACGATTAAATTCCAGGCAAGCACGCTGGTCATTATTCTTCTCTCGGTTTCACTATAATTTGTCTTACATACCTGGTTCAAAAAATATTAAAGCAGACGCCCTTTCCAGACAATTTCAAGATACCCCAGTTCCTGAGGCTGGTACCATTCTCCAACCTCATGAAGTCATTGCCCAGTTAACAACTTCTTGGTTACAAGAATTACAGTCCGCTCAAGAGCATCTTCCTTTGTCCTGTAAACCTCCCGATGGTTTACTCTTTGTTCCTGAACGCCTTCGTTCCAAGATTTTATTTTGGGCTCATGATAGTCCCCTTTCTGGACATCCTGGCATCAGTATTACCACTCGAAACCTCAAACAACATGTCTGGTGGCCTACACTCTCTCAAGATGTGAAGGATTACGTCTCAGTATGCACACAATGTGCCATGAACAAAACTCCACGCCAACTTCCTTCAGGATTACTCCAACCATTGCCTATACCTCACCAGCCTTGGACTCATGTATCCATGGACTTTATTACCGATCTTCCCTTGTCCACTGGGAACAATACTATCTGGGTGGTGGTCGACAGGTTCACTAAGACTGCTCATTTTGTACCCTTGCCAGGATTACCATCTGCCAAAAGACTCTCTGAACTTTTTATTTTACATATTGTAAGAATCCATGGATTTCCTCTAGATATTGTTTCAGATAGAGGGGTACAATTTGTTTCTCGATTTTGGAGGTCACTTTGTAAACATTTTGGAACTACTATATCTCTCTCTACTTCTCACCACCCACAATCGAACGGTCAGACTGAAAGAGTAAACCAGTGTCTTGAAACATATCTTAGACATTATGTGGATCATTATCACTCTAACTGGACTTCTTACCTTCCTTTGGCTGAATTGGCTCATAATGCCCGGTACAATTCCTCCCTTCAGACTTCTCCTTTTCATGCAGCTTACGGGTATCAGCCTAGAACATTCCCTTTGCATACTTCCTCCACAGTGAATCCTGCTTCTGATCTTACAGCCCGAAGATTAACTCGACATTGGCAGAAGATACATCGTATTCTTTCTGTAACTTCTAGACGATACAAGTTCTTTTCAGACCTTCGACGGAAGAGGGCTCCCAAATATCGCCCTGGTGATAAAGTTTGGATTTCCTCTCGATTTCTTCGCCTGAAACAACCTTCTAACAAATTGGGACCACGATATGTGGGTCCTTTCCGAATACTGGGTCAGGTGTGTTCCACTGCTTATCGGGTGGCTTTACCCAAGTCTCTCAAAGTCCATCCGGTATTCCATGTTTCTCTTTTAAAACCTGTGATGATTAACAGGTATTCTAAGCCTTTTTCCAAACCTCCACCGTTATTGGTGCATGGACACCCTGAGTTTGAGATCAGCCATATTTTAGATTCCAAGTTGCGGGGCAAGAAATTGTATTATCTCATTCATTGGAAGGGTTATCCAGTCACGGAACGTTCTTGGGAACCTGCTCATCAAGTAAATGCTCCTATTTTGGTCAAGACCTTCCACAAGACTCATCCTGATAGACCTGGTCCTGTCCCCCGGAGGGGTCCTTGAGGAGGGGGGTGCTGTCATGATTACCTCCGTTCATCGCCGTGTCGCCGCGGCTCCCGGAACTTCTCTGTGTGTCTGACGTCATGTTGCTTAGCAACATGACGCTTTCTCGACACACCCCTCTGATGACGGTTACGCTCCTGCCTTTAAACCACGGCGGGAGATCTGAATCGGGGCCCGTTTGTTTGTTTTCCTTTGGAGTGTGAGTACCGTATCAATTCTGTCCTTTTGTGTACCGACTTCTGCCTGCCTGACCAAGCCTCATGCCTAAACCCTACTTGCTGATATTTTGATGTTGACTTCTGCCTGCCTGACCTTGCCTGTAGCCTTTACCCTTTTGCTGATACTTGGATGCCGACTTCTGCTTGCCTGACCTTGTCTTTGCCTCTACCTTTTGCTGATATTTGGATGCCGACTTCTGCCTGCCTGACCTTGCTTTTGCCTTTATCTTTAAACCTTTCCTTTGATAAATAAAACCTGCTTAAAGGGACATTTTACTTTTACAAGCTGCAAAAGAGAACTTTGCCTTTCTGTCTGTTATAAACCTGCTTAAAGGGACATTTTACTTTTACAAGCTGCAAAAGAGAACTTTGCCTTTCTGTCTGTTATAAACCTGCTTAAAGGGACATTTACTTTTACAATCTGCAAGAGAGAACTTTGCCATTCTGTTTGTTCTAAACCTGCTAAAAAGGGACATTTACTTTTACAATCTGCAAGAGAGAACTTTGCCTTTCTGTTTGTTATACACCTGCTTAAAAGGGACTTTTACTTTTACAAGCTGCAAAAGAGAACTTTTCCTTTGTTTTACAAGCCTGCTAAAGAGGACCTTTTTTCAGAAGCTTCAAGTAAGAGCATTTCCTTTTTGTTCTTTGTACTGCTTAAAGGGACGTTTTATCCTTTGTGGCTTTCCTGCATTCTGGAACAATATTCATTTTAGTTATCCTCTAATCTGCTTCCTGAGTGGGTCACGTCCTGGATATTTCTCAGTGTGCTAGCGTGTGCTTTCAATTCACGCTAGCAGTTGGGTTACATCCCGGATTGATTCCAGAGCGGCTGACACTGTGTGCTTGATTGACAGGTGTCTGAGCCACCCCTTCCTGATGATGTCACAACCAGGCTTTTTATTCTGAGCTTCCTGTTTCTCCAGTGCCCGTTTGTTTGTTAACTTTGTGGCTTCTGATAGGATTTTGCTGAGGAATCTCTCTAACTGCTGCTTTTCTGTTGCCAAACTCTTCAAGGACTTACTATGCTGGATTAACCTTCAACCTCCTGATTACCTGTCTCCAAACAATGCAAGTACTGTTTGTTTTGTGAAACTTTCAAACTTCCTGTTTACCTGCTGCAAACCGTGCATATTCAGACTACTCTGTGTACTGCCAAACTATTCAAATACTGTTATTTCTGTGAAACCTGCAATCTGCATGTTTACCTGTTTCCAAACTCTGCAAATACAATTATTCAGTGTAAACCTTCAAACTGCTTGATATCCTGTTGCCAACAAGTACTGATTAATCTGTGTTAACCTTCAAACTACCAGCTTACCTGTTTCTATCTCTGCAAGTTCTGACAACACAGTGTTAACCTTCAAACTACCTGATTACATGTTGTTAATTCTGCAAGTTCTGACTACACAGTGTTTACCCTCAAACTGCCTGATTACCTGTTGCATACTCTGCAAAGACTGTCTACACAGTGTTAACTCTCAAACTGCCTGATTACCTGTTGCATACTCTGCAAAGACTGTCTACTCAGTGTTAACCCTCAAACTGCCTGATTACCTGTTGCATACTCTGCAAAGACTGTCTACACAGTGTTAACCTTGAGACCGCCTGATAACAAATGACCTACTCCTGCATTATTAACTGTTTCCTGTTTTACCCTTCTTCTGTCTGAGTATAAGTGGACTATCCCTGCTCTCCTGATTCTGTGGAAGACATTTCCTGACACCAGTTCCTTATTCAGAAGTCTATCTGGGTGATATCATGAATTACTTTGGCACAGGCTAACCCTGCTCCATATCGTAAGTACTTTGTTTTTTGGAGGTTGTCGTGGGGTCACGTCCTGGATTAAACTCAGAGTGCAAGGGTGTTGTTTAAGTTCGCCCTAGCATTTGGGTCTTCTTCTGGACATTTCCTAACCTGACAGAACTGTTCACCAAGGACACCACAGGAAGGGAGCTTCCTTGGGAAACGGGGGTTTTGGACACCTCCACCTCCATATCTTTACCAGGCTGCAACTCCGGTGCCGCCGCTCCCCCAGGATCACCCCCCCGAAACCGCGACCTAAGTACTGTGGGGACTCTATGGGACTGTGGCTCCTATGGAGGTGCCGGACTGTCTGGAGGGGAGGGAATGGCAGGAGTTCTTGGGATCAGATAATTATCTGAATGTGTATATAAGCAGTGTGTGTTTCACAATAAAATCAGTTCTTGTTTCACCTGAATACTAATCGGTCTAGTTATTTGGGTGGGTTCCTGAATACTGGTTATGGTTGGTATTTGGGTGGGTTAATGGCTATAATCACTTGGCAGCTACACAGCTGCAGTCTCCAGGGAGGAAGCAGGACCCTTTTGGCGGAGCTACCCAGTCGGGATAGCCTGGCGTCCGTCACAATCTTTTTTAATAAAAACGTGTATATATGAGTGTAATAGTTTATAGTAATAGGTTTTTGGTGTGCTTTGTGCAACTGAGAGATTAGTGAGATTAAAGGATAAACCATGTAAGAGGGTGTATACAATACCCTTCTCGGCTGACCGGTCTCCTGGAACTGCTCACCAAGGACACCCGCTAACTTTTACACCAAGTCACTCCAGCGGCCCTTTGCCCCAGAGCTCCGTTCTTTTGGGGATTGGTAGCCCCTAGGGAGGACCAGATGTTGAGTGATTACCGGAAGGGAGCTCCCTTGGGAAATGGGGGTTTTGGACACCTCCATATCTTTACCAGGCTGTAACTCTGGAGGGGCAGGAATGGCAGGAGTTCTTGGGATCAGATAATTCTCTGAATGTGTATATAAGCAGTGTGTGTTTCACAATAAAATCAGTTCTTGTTTCACCTGAATACTAATCGGTCTAGTTATTTGGGTGGGTCCCTGAATACTGGTTATGGTTGGTATTTGGGTGAGTTAAAGGGACAGTCTACACCAGAATTTTTATTGATTTAAAGGATAGATAATCCCTTTATTACCCATTCCCCAGTTTTGCATAACCAACACAGTTATATTAATATACTTTTAACCTCTGTGATTATCTTGTATCTAAGCCTCTGCAAACTGCCCCTTTGTTTCAGTTCTTTTGACAGACTTGCAATTTAGCCAATCAGTGCCTGCTCCCAGATAACTTCACGTGCATGAGCACAGTGTTATCTATATGAAAAACATGAACCAACACCCTCTAGTGGTGAAAAACTGTTAAAATGCATTCTGAAAAGAGGTGGCCTTCAAGATCTAAGAAATTAGCATATGAATCTCCTAGGTTTAGGTTAAGCTTTCAACTAAGAATATGAAGAGAACAAAGCAAATTTGGTGATAAAAGTAAATTGGAAAATTGTTTAAAATGACATGCCCTATCTGAATCATGAAAGTTTATTTTGGACTAGACTGTCCCTTTAATGGCTATAAACACTTGGCAGCTACACAGCTGCAGTCTCCAGGGAGGAAGCAGGACCCTTTTGGTGGAGCTACCCAGTCGGGATAGCCCGGGGTCCATCAAAATCTTTTTTAATAAAAACGTGTATATATGAGTGTAATAGTTTATAGTAATAGGTTTTTGGTGTGCTTTGTGCAACTGAGAGATTAGTGAGATTAAAGAATAAACCATGTAAGAGGGTGTATACAATACCCTTCTCGGCTGGCCGGGCTCCTGGAACTGCTCACCAAGGACACCTGCTAACTTTTACACCAGGTCACTTCAGCAGCCCTTTGCCCCAGAGCTCCGTTCTTTTGGGGATTGGTAGCCCCTAGGGAGGACCAGATGTGGGGTGATTAACGGAAGGGAGCTTCCTTGGGAAATGGGGGTTTTGGACACCTCCACCTCCATATCTTTACCAGGCTGTAACTCCGGTCCCCAGTAGCAGATCCTGCCGCTTTTTGGACTGTGGCATCTGGGGCCCGAGGTCTTTACAATTACATACTGGAAGTGCCGCCGCTCCCCCAGGATCACCCCGAAATCGCGACCTAAATACTGTGAGGACTTTATGGGACGGTGGCTCCTATGGAGGCGCCGGACTGTCTGGAGGGGCGGGAATGGCAGGAGTTCTTGGGATCAGATAATTCTCTGAATGTGTATATAAGCAGTGTGTGTTTCACAATAAAATCAGTTCTTGTTTCACCTGAATACTAATCGGTCTAGTTATTTGGGTGGGTTCCTGAATACTGGTTATGGTTGGTATTTGGGTGGGTTAATGGCTATAATCACATGGCAGCTACACAGCTGCAGTCTCCAGGGAGGAAGCAGGACCCTTTTGGCGGAGCTACCCAGTCGGGATAGCCCGGGGTCCGTCACAATCTTTTTTAATAAAAACGTTTATATATGAGTGTAATAGTTTATAGTAATAGGTTTTTGTTGTGCTTTGTGCAACTGAGAGATTAGTGAGATTAAAGGATAAACCATGTAAGAGGGTGTATACATTACTTACTGACTGATTGTGTAAAGAACAGAAAGATGAGTGAGCTTAAGGATAAACCATGTACGGGGGTGTATACATTAATTACTGACTGATTGTGTAAAGAACAGAAAGATGAGTGAGCTTAAGGATAAACCATGTACAGGGGTGTATACATTACTTACCGGCTGATTGTGTAAAGAACAGAGAGATGAGTAAGATTAAGGATAAACCATGTAAGAGGGTGTATACATTACTTACTGACTTATTTTGTAAAGAACAGAGAGATGAGTGAGCTTAAGGATAAACCATGTAAGAGGGTGTATACATTACTTACTGACTGATTGTGTAAAGAACAGAGAGATGAGTGAGCTTAAGGATAAACCATGTAAGAGGGTGTATACATTACTTACTGACTTATTTTGTAAAGAACAGAGAGATGAGTGAGTTTAATGATAAACCATGTAAGAGGGTGTATACATTACTTACCGGCTGTTTGTGTACAGAACAGAGAGATGAGTGAGCTTAAGGATAAACCATGTAAGAGGGTGTATACATTACTTACTGACTGATTGTGTACAGAACAGAGAGATGAGTGAGCTTAAGGATAAACCATGTAAGAGGGTGTATACATTACTTACTGACTGATTGTGTAAAGATCAGAGAGATGAGTGAGCTTAAGGATAACCCATGTAAGAGGGTGTATACATTACTTACTGACTGATTGTGTAAAGAACAGAGAGATGAGTGAGCTTAAGGATAAACCATGTAAGAGGGTGTATACATTACTTACTGACTGATTGTGTACAGAACAGAGAGATGAGTGAGCTTAAGGATAAACCATGTAAGAGGGTGTATACATTACTTACTGACTGATTGTGTAAAGAACAGAGAGATGAGTGAGCTTAAGGATAAACCATGTAAGAGGGTGTATACATTACTTACCGGCTGATTGTGTACAGAACAGAGAGATGAGTGAGCTTAAGGATAAACCATGAAAGAGGGTGTATACATTACTTACTGGCTGATTGTGTAAAGAACAGAGAGATGAGTGAGCTTAAGGATAAACCATGTAAGAGGGTGTATACATTACTTACTGACTGATTGTGTACAGAACAGAGAGATGAGTGAGCTTAAGGATAAACCATGTAAGAGGGTGTATACATTACTTACTGACTGATTGTGTACAGAACAGAGAGATGAGTGAGCTTAAGGATAAACCATGTAAGAGGGTGTATACATTACTTACTGGCTGATTGTGTAAAGAACAGAGAGATGAGTGAGCTTAAGGATAAACCATGTAAGAGGGTGTATACATTACTTACTGACTGATTGTGTACAGAACAGAGAGATGAGTGAGCTTAAAGATAAACCATGTAAGAGGGGGTATATTTTACTTACCGGCTGATTGTGTAAAGAACAGAGAGATGAGTGAGCTTAAGGATAAACCATGTAAGAGGGTGTATACATTACTTACAGGCTGATTGTGTACAGAACAGAGAGATGAGTGAGCTTAAGGATAAACCATGTAAGAGGGGGTATATTTTACTTACCGGCTGATTGTGTAAAGAACAGAGAGATGAGTGAGCTTAAGGATAAACCATGTAAGAGGGTGTATACATTACTTACTGACTGATTGTGTACAGAACAGAGAGATGAGTGAGCTTAAGGATAAACCATGTAAGAGGGTGTATACATTACTTACTGACTGATTGTGTAAAGAACAGAGAGATGAGTGAGCTTAAGGATAAACCATGTAAGAGGGTGTATACATTACTTACCAGCTGATTGTGTAAAGAACAGAGAGATGAGTGAGCTTTAGGATAAACCATGTAAGAGGGTGTATACATTATTTACTGACTGATTGTGTACAGAACAGAGAGATGAGTGAGCTTAAGGATAAACCATGTAAGAGGGTGTATACATTACTTACTGACTGATTGTGTAAAGAACAGAGAGATGAGTGAGCTTAAGGATAAACCATGTAAGAGGGTGTATACATTACTTACCAGCTGATTGTGTAAAGAACAGAGAGATGAGTGAGCTTTAGGATAAACCATGTAAGAGGGTGTATACATTATTTACTGACTGATTGTGTACAGAACAGAGAGATGAGTGAGCTTAAGGATAAACCATGTAAGAGGGTGTATACATTACTGACTGATTGTGTAAAGAACAGAGAGATGAGTGAGCTTAAGGATAAACCATGTAAGAGGGTGTATACATTACTTACTGACTGATTGTGTACAGAACAGAGAGATGAGTGAGCTTTAGGATAAACCATGTAAGAGGGTGTATACATTACTTACTGACTGATTGTGTAAAGAACAGAGAGATGAGTGAACTTAAGTATAAACCATGTAAGAGGGTGTATACATTACTTACTGACTGATTGTGTAAAGAACAGAGAGATGAGTGAGCTTAAGGATAAACCATGTAAGAGGGTGTATACATTACTTACTGACTGATTGTGTACAGAACAGAGAGATGAGTGAGCTTAATGATAAACCATTGTTATGAGCTGCTTATTCTATTTTCATTATTTTATATGTTTAACCAAACTTTTCCTTTTCTTTTACTGAACTCTTCTCTGAAACTGCAGATATATTACTTCTGTATTTTCCAGCAATTCACTCCTGACCTAATAAGTGATGTATCTTTAACAACTTACTTTTAGCCTAAAAAGTATATATCAGTACATATTAAAGTTATGGCTTCTCCCATACAAAGTTTTCTAAATATCTGAAACTCAAGGTAAAATCCAAGGCTTCTCTGTACAGTATCAACTTCTCAATCCAATTAGCCAGCTAGCCTCTGGTCACATTCCAAGAAAACATATCTCTCAAATTTTAACATAGAGGACCTGTTTTTTTTCTTCCTTTCCTAGTAGCCACTAATCATGTGAGATTTATTGGCCAATCATTATCAGCCAATTAGCTCTCTGCTTTGTAAGTTACTGTAATAGTATAAAAATGCATGTATATGAAAATGTGTTAGTCTTGCGTTTCTGTTTTATGTTCTGGGACACTGTTGCAACAGTGTAATAAAGATTACCTCTCCTGAGGTGAGCCCTTGTTTGATAAATATCTGGTCTGGACCTCTTTATTACTGCACCTGAGACGAGCTCACTCACGACAGTAACTTGGCGACTCTGGTGGGACATGCTTCAGGTCGACCTTTCCGTGCCTCCCTGGCTGGGAACCAACATCTGCGCGCACCCATCTGATTCAGGTCTATAGCTTACCTGTGGGAGGTTTTGTCTTGTTGGCCAGGGAGTCCCGGGGGGCGATAAGGGAGTACGTCCTGAGGAACAGACCACAAACAACGGACACAATCTACCCCTTGGACCAGTCTGTGAGTGTCTTCTTGTCTTTTGTGTTCATGTACGTGTAATATATGTTGTGGGTCTTTTACCCTGTTTTTTTTTTATATACTGGATCACTAATAAATTCAGTGGGACATCTGTCTGGCAGTTAAACACCATTAGGGTGCCAGCCCACTATAAAATAAAGTTTCAGGTGGTAGGGATTTTACAGAGGCAGAAATAGTGATCCAAGACATATTGTGACTTGAGACTATAGTGCTAATCTCTCCCGCTAAGCAGGGACGTTGAGGAAGTGTCCGTCCGGTAACTGCAGGGACTTGATTGACTATAGTGCTAATCTCTACCGCTAAGCAGGGACGTTGAGGTAGTGTCCGTCCGGTAACTGCAGGGACTTGATTGACTATAGTGCTAATCTCTCCCGCTAGGCAGGGACGTTGAGGAAGTGTCCGTCCGGTAACTGCAGGGACTTGATTGACTATAGTGCTAATCTCTCCCGCTAGGCAGGGACGTTGAGGAAGTGTCCGTCCGGTAACTGCAGGGACTTGATTGACTATAGTGCTAATCTCTCCCGCTAGGCAGGGACGTTGAGGAAGTGTCCGTCCGGTAACTGCAGGGACTTGATTAGGGATTAAAGTGAGGTGTGGATTTTGAGGAGTTAAAGTGCCCCTGTTTTTGGTCTAATTTTTGTAGACTGGGCACTTTGTCATCAAAATTTACATTCACTTTAAGGAACAGGGATATAATAATGGGATCCCGGTTGTCTAAAGTAGACAAAGACTCTCCCCTTGTTAAAGTATATGCAAATTAGGGAAAACTCAGTACTGCTTGGTTATAAAAAAAAATAGAATTTATACTTTGTGCACAGAGCTCTGAGTTTCCTATACTCTCAGCCTTGATCCTGAATTAAGGTGGCCGAGATTTGGGTCCTTTGAGCTCCCTAAATTAATTGCCCTCCGCAATCTTCTGGTTGATATATGCCCTGACCAGATGGACTACTATTATCTGTTTGAGAATAGTAGGGTTGCGGACGTCAAAACCCAAATGAAAATGTGTTTTCTGTATTACTAAAAGTTTCATGTATGTTAACATTGCTTTAGAATAAATGCTGGGAGTGAAATATTTGAGGTATGCAAGTTGATAAGAATTTTTGTGTACAATCGCTGCAAAAGAAAGCTGGCCTTGATGTTTGATGCAGGCTGGAGCTGTGTGTGTGTATCAGGGATTCTTAGCTAAGAAATTTGATGACGTAATGATTTGCTTGTAATTGCTGTAACTTGGTTTTAAAGTCATATGTATGTTCTTAATTTTGTGCGCCAATAATAGCATTTTTTTTAGTTTTAAGTGATATTTGTTTTATGTATGGGCTGATGAGAGATTTAATGTGTTTCCATCTGTTTGAGGCATATAAAATATATGCAAGTGAAGTAACTAAGGAAAGTGCGATGGTGTGTGTGATTTTTGTCACGCTCTAGTAAATATGAGAGTTTTTCTTGTATATGATAAATGGGTTAAGTATGTTTGTGGAAAAGATAAAATAAGGTAAAAAAAACTTGTCTTGTTTGCCATTGGAGTTCTGCTTCTTTGCTGTATTATGGACTGTGTGTAATTAGATGTATGTATTTGGGTCTGTTTCTTTTGCAATAAATATTTAAGTATATGCAGGTTGCGATGCAGTGGGGAGGTGGAGTTTTGATCGTAAATAAGACAATAAGGTTGAATATGTAATATACATGATAAATGATCAGCCCTTATGGGGACAGTACACTGTAAAATTGTTTTTATATTAATGTATTTTCAATGACTTGTTATACAAGCTGCATAGTATAAAAAATAATCGGCAGCTAACAATATAAATTTAAATATCACTCCCCACACTTTACATTTAAAGGGACACTCAGGTTTTATAAACTTTTCATGATTCAGATACAGCATGTAATTTTAAACAACTTTCCAATTTACTTCCATTAAAAATAATGTGCACAGTCTTTTATATTTACACTTTTTTTTGAGTCACCAGCTCCTACTGAGCATGTGCAAGAACTCAGACTATACGTATATGCATTTGTGATTGGCTGATTGCTATCACATAGTACAAGGGGAGTGGAAATATACATAACTTAGAAATGTGTTAGAAAAGAATCTACTACCCATTTGAAATTCAGACTAAATGCTATTGTATTGTCTTGTTATCTTGCATTTGTTGATTATGCAAATCTGCTGTGTTTACTGGTCCTGTCTCTGGGAGCATAATAATTGCATAAGACCTGGATGATTTTTCTATATTTTTACTTTAGTTTGTTTTACAATAGTTTGCTTACATAATCACCTTGTGCAGACCTTTCCTTGTATATATATTCAGTATAATATAAAATCCGTGAGACTAGCAGTGAAAAAAAAGAGTTACATTTGCTTTCCAGCTGATTGAGGCTTCATGCCGATGTGGATTTGACTTCTGAGTTGAATACATACAGGTCTGTGTAAAAGTCTGTTCTAATACAGGAGTGGAATTGCATGTTGCAAACCTTTTCTTTTTCTCTTCAAATAAGTTGCAAACTGAGAGATATCACTGACCTGAATGTATTCAAGCTCTAAAAAAAACTGCTCACTGCTCAACACGGAGTCAGGGGGTGGAGCAAGTGCTATGCACAGAAGGCAGGGAAAGAAAAAAAAATATTTAAAGGGGTATAGGCAAACTGATATAAAATCTGAGATTTAAAAAAATATTTACAGAGAAAGAAAATGAAGTTTATTGTATGCTCAGCACTAGTATATTTAACTATGTCAAGCAGTTTCAATTAAAAATTATTCTTAATTTGGGTAAACTGTCCCTTTAACTATCCTGCACCCCTGTGAGTGTGGTTTCTTATTACTGGCTTGTTTACTTAGGCTGATTGATAGATGAGACTCCAGTATAAAACTTTTACTATAGGTGGGTATACCACAGACTAAATCAGCTATTTCAAATGCCAAAATAGAGGAAAGGAGCTTGTACAGGGGCATTCTTTACACATTTATGTGCCACACGCAGTACACCTCTTACTCAGTCAGACAAATACACAACATTTTTTTTTAAACCAACGTCTCACTAGGTATGAGACATTGCTTCTTGTACCTTCTAATATCACTATCATCTACTGTACCTCTCTCAACCCAGCAACTTTGTTACCTCTGCCTGATGATGGTACCCCACACTATGACTGTTTATCTGTATCTCTCTTTTCCTCCAAACCAAGGGATGACCTCTCTGATGTGCCTCTACCTAACCTGGATTGGACACTGTTCTGTGATGGAAGTTTGAGGATGGTGAATGTTTCTGCTGTAGTCATGACAGATTCTGTTATAGAGGCCAAGCCCCTCCCATCTCACTACAGTGCCCAAGCGGCTGAGCTACATGCACTCACACTTGCTTGTCAGCTCTCAAAGGACAGGTCAGTAAACATTTACACTGATAGTAAATATGCTTTAGGGATTGTACACGCCACTGGTCAATAATGGAAATTAAGGGGTTTTCTAACTTCTGCTGGTACCCAAATTGCCAATGCACCACAAGCTTCTGCATTCTTTGACTCAATCCATTTACCCACTTCCATCTCTGTCATGCATTGCAAAGCACACACCCACTCACAGGAACCCATTTCACTTTGTAATAGTTATGCTGATCAAATTGCTTAGCATGCAGCTTCTCTGCCATTTACACTACATTGTCTCTCTTTACACTTCTCTTCCTGAACAAACTGTTCACCTCTGGACTATTCTTGGTGTTACCTGTGACTTTTGGTATCTGGTCCACTCCAGATGGATGCCCTGCTCTACCTCAACCGCACCGCTCTCTTATGCTATCCTTTCTGCATAACCAAACACACTGAGGTACCACACAACTTTGCCCCCCCCCCCCATCAAGCTGCAAAATGGGTTGTATTGAATTGTGAGACATGCTCAATTCAATCCAAGGGGGGAACCTAAAGGCCCACCAGGCGGATGCCCATGGGCATTTGAAACTTTTGAATGTTTACAAATTGACTTTTCTGACATACCTCCCTGTAGGGGTTTCAAACATTTACTTGTGATAGTGGACCAACTTACTGGATGGGTCGAGGCCTTTCCTACAAGAACTGTGAAAGTCCAAGAAGTTGCCAAGTGAATGCTAAAAGAACTCATACCCAGGTTTGGCCTCCCAGAGTAATTGAATCTAACAGAGGAACACATTTCACAAGTAATATTATTCAGCAACTGACATTAGCCTTAGGCTTTCCTTGGCATCTCCATACCCCTTGGCATCCAGAAAAGCTCAGGCCAAGTGGAAAGAAAGAACCAGACCCTAAAACAGACTATTGCAAACATTTGTTCTCAAGTAAGCCTTAAATGGGTAGATGCTTTGCCCCAGCACTGTTTGGGACTCACACAAACCATAGGGGGACCCTCAAGCTCTCACCATATGAACTATTGTTTGGTAGGCCACCTCCTTTGTATAGTGCCAACACCTTACACCTGCCTGACCTTGCAGTAGGTGATGTATAACTAACTGCTTATCTTTTGCAACTGCAGACATTCTCTCCACAGACATGTCTCTCTCTCTCTCTCAGTCTTTGCCATTGGACATGACTGCACATCCCTTCCAGTCAGGTGACTTCATTTTAGTCCAGACCTATCAAAAAAAGCCACTGCAGCCTCTCTGGAAAGGTCCCTTCCTGGTTTTGCTGACTACTCCAACAGCTATTAAAGTTGCTGAGGTCGACTCTTGGATCCACTACTCCAGGTGTAAAAGATACAGCCCAGACAAAGAAGCAGCCTGCAACAAGCCAAAGAAAGAAGAAGCGGGGGCAACCAAGGCCTCTGAAGAAGGGGTAACCAAGACCCCTGACGACGATTGGTTAATTCAGACCCTTCTGGGTTTGAAACTCAGACTAACCAGAAATAGTGAAATCTCACTAGCTGAATGAGTGAAACTGAAAGATCTGTCTTTCTCTTATTTTCATTGTCTCACTCCTCTGTTGATATCTTGAGTAACATCCCTCAATATGTCTCCTTTGTTTTGTGTCACACTTTTGACCATGCTCTCTTCCCAATATGTGTCTTCTGGTCAGTGTGTTTGTCCTAACCCCTTTACTAAATACTCTTGTTCTGGTAACCTTGTATCTGTGGCAGTTTTTCCTCCTACTACTAGCTGCACTCAACAAGTAATTATACTCAAAGTTCGTATTTAAAGGCCCTAAGGGGTTTGTTATCCAGTCTATTTGCATAGCCCCACTAGTGAATGTGGTTTGAAAATTATGAAGTGGGTAGCTGAGAAATGAAAGTCACCCCTTCTTGCTTGACGTTCCCCTGTAACTGCAATTGCCACAACCCCTATTTACCCCCACAATTCTTTCCCCCATAATGATAATTTACCTAATGCCCAATTGTCCACAGAGAACTATTCTTTAGGTGAATGGGGACTAAACTCACACGTTGTCCTACTCCAAACTATAGCCAATCACACAGAGGGCAATTGTTATATTTGTGCTCGCATTCCCACTCATCATAAGAGGGGTATTCCTCTTATGGGTATTAATGTTGATTTGTTTACCTTTGATTTGTCTACTTTTATTCCTCCAGGTACACCATTGTTCAACCCATCAGGTAATTTTATCTCTTTGGGAGGCACCTCATATGGTACTATCTGCAGGGAAATTGGCCAAGGTACGGTGCGGTTGGGTGCCTCCCTATGTAAGTATGTAATCTCCAGTAATGGCACTCATTTCCAGCTGGTAAATTTCTCTGGAATGATCCTGACTGTGAATCAAAATCTCACTGCACTTTTTTTGTTTTCTCCAGGGCCCCAATTGTACTTTTGTTTCCCCATCCCTTGTACAATCTTTCCTCAGCAGACCACCCCCTGGGTTGTATTGATATGTGGACAGACAGCGGTGTCAGTCCTCCCTGGTAACTCTACAGCCATCTGCTTCCTGGGTGTGGTAACCCCAGCCATCCGTGTTGTCCCCACGCTGCCCTTGGGCCCAATTTGCAATAAACGTGAATCTGAAAGCTTGATGCCCCCCCTTGTCCAACAGTATGCTGGAGATTCAACTGGTCGAGCTATCCTCCCGGCCGTTGGTGTCTACCTGAATCATCAGGACATCATCATGTTATCTGTGACACTACAGACCTTCATGAATGAGAGTGCAGGAGTTGTTCAGAGTGTGGCCCAAGAGTTGAAGCAGCTTAGACAACTAGCATTGCAGAATAGGATGGCCCTTGATTACCTCCTGGCATCCCAAGGAGGGGAGGGGGGGTGTAGTCTTGTGAGCAAAGAATGTTGTACCTATGTTACTGATCAATCACTTAATTTGAGTCACCATCTCACAGTTATTAGGTCCCTATCCCAGGATGTCCAAGATGTGATTGATGACAAATTTGGCCTTGGAGGTATTTTTAACCATCTCTTTGATTGGCTACCTAATTTGGGATGGTTACACTCCCTTTTCTGTATGGTATTGTTATTATAGTATGCCTTATCCTGATGTGTTGCTGTATACAATGTGTACCTGGTCTAATCTCTACATGCAAGAATGTTTTCACTGTGTCTCATTCTTCTCCCAAATACTTGTTTCCCTCTATCTGTTTTGAATCTCCCCACCATGTTGAGATCTCTCTTGACCCTGATTTCTTCTGAGTTCACCTACTTCTCTCCTACTCTATGTCTCTTTTGACCTCTTGATCTTACAATGTTATTGTCTACCCACCAGCTGTGCCCTAAAATTCCCTGTCTTATCCCTATGCAGGATGCACTACGTCCCTGGGATCGTCTAGAACTTTCCTACATTGGGAAACTGGCCACAGAGAGACCATGGACCATCATCTACCTTGATGGCCACCCCGGTCGTAGCCTGTATACCCATAACCCACTCCTTTTTCCCTCCCTGGTGGTTTCTATTTCTTCATTGTCTTTCTGTATTGTTTTATTTTGATTTCATATTGCATTACCTTATACTTACACTCTCTATATTTCCTTCACAGGTGCAGAATTCCTTCACCTCCCAAACATGCCATGGTACTGCCTGATAACCCACTATTCGCTATCAACTCTGCAAGAATGATGGGGATTGTTAATTGTTAATAAATCTGGGAGGGGATGTTTCTGCACTATGTCACGCCACACACATATGTCATGCCACACACACATTTACAGCATAGGAATGTTTAGGTAGTTGTCTACTCCACCCGATGGCGACTAGCGTCCGGTAATAGCGGAATTGCCTACTACCTAATAACTTCACTCCTACCTTGTTTTTGCTTACCCTCTTGTAGTCCTGTGAACCATCTTGGACGCGAGCACCCATGTACTAATAGCATTGTGATTGTAATTGTCAAACCGCCATGAGTCACATTAAGTTTTTGTGATCGCAGCACTTTGACGTTTGCGATCAAAGGGGGGAAATGTTATGAGCTGCTTATTCTATTTTCATTATTTTATATGTTTAACCAAACTTTTCCTTTTCTTTTACTGAACTCTTCTCTGAAACTGCAGATATATTACTTCTGTATTTTCCAGCAATTCACTCCTGACCTAATAAGTGATGTATCTTTAACAACTTACTTTTAGCCTAAAAAGTATATATCAGTACATCTTAAAGTTATGGCTTCTTCCATACATTGTTTTTTTAAATATCTGAAACTCAAGGTAAAATCCAAGGCTTCTCTGTACAGTATCAACTTCTCAATCCAATTAGCCAGCTAGCCTCTGGTCACATTCCAAGAAAACATATCTCCCAAATTTTAACATAGAGGACCTGTTTTTTTTCTTCCTTTCCTAGTAACCACTAATCATGTGAGATTTATTGGCCAATCATTATCAGCCAATTAGCTCTCTGCTTTGTAAGTTACTGTAATAGTATAAAAATGCATGTATATGAAAATGTGGTAGTCTTGCGTTGCTGTTTTATGTTCTGGGACACTGTTGCAACAGTGTAATAAAGATTACCTCTCCTGAGGTGAGCCCTTGTTTGATAAATATCTGGTCTGGACCTCTTTATTACTGCACCTGAGATGAGCTCACTCACGACACCATGTAAGAGGGTGTATACTTTACTTACCGGCTGATTGTGTACAGAACAGAGAAATAAATAAGATTAAGGATAAACCATGTAAGAGGGTGTATACATTACTTACCATCTGATTGTGTAAAGAACAGAGAGATAAATGAGCTTAAGGATAAACCATGTAAGAGGGTGTATACATTACTTACTGACTGATTGTGTACAGAACAGAGAGATGAGTGAGCTTAAAGGGACAGTTTACTCAAAAAATTTCTCCCCTTTAATTTGTTCCCAATGATCCACTTTACCTGCTGGAGTGTATTAAATTGTTTACAAGTAGCTCCTTTACCCTTATATTGGCATTTGAAATTGTTGATTTAGCATGTGGTATCCCCACCTATTCTGAAAGTTTGTGGCCGCAGGTCCCAGCTATAGATAAGCTTTGTAAACACAGCCAGCAGAAGAAATTTCACTCCCAGTGCGATAAAGCAGAGATAAGGTAATAAAATGTTGATTTTCCATTGTTCTCTCAAAGTACTGGTGATTGTTTTAAGGACAGATATAAGATAAAGAAGCAGGTATATTTGCACAATGTGATACAGTAATGAGATCGGATTATACCTACAAGCTCAACCCATTTTATTAGGTTGTGGCTTCGAAACACAAAATCAGAGCTTTAATATACACAAATAAGCCTTAAAAAGCAAATTTTCATACATTTTTTACTCTGCAGTTGGTAAAAAAAGCAATTGTAAACACATTAAGGGAAAAACTATTTTACAGTATACTGTCCCTTTAAGGATAAACCATGTAAGAGGGTGTATACATTATTTACTGACTGATTGTGTAAAGAACAGAGAGATGAGTGACCTTAAAGATAAACCATGTAAGAGGGTGTATACATTACTTACCATCTGATTGTGTACAGAACAGAGAGATGAGTGAGCTTAAGGATAAACCATGTACGAGGGTGTATACATTACTTACAGACTGATTGTGTACAGAACAGAGAGATGAGTGAGCTTAAGGATAAACCATGTAAGAGGGTGTATACATTACTTACTGACTTATTGTGTAAAGAACAGAGAGATGAGTGAGCTTAAGGATAAACCATGTAAGAGGGTGTATACATAACTTACTGACTGATTGTGTACAAAACAGAGAGATGAGTGAGCTTAAGGATAAACCATGTAAGAGGGTGTATACATTACTTACTGACTTATTGTGTAAAGAACAGAGAGATGAGTGAGCTTAAGGATAAACCATGTAAGAGGGTGTATACATTACTTACCGGCTGATTGTGTAAAGAACAGAGAGATGAGTGAGCTTAAGGATAAACCATGTAAGAGGGTGTATACATTACTTACTGACTGATTGTGTACAGAACAGAGAGATGAGTGAGCTTAAGATTAAACCATGTAAGAGGGTGTATACATTACTTACTGACTGATTGTGTACAGAACAGAGAGATGAGTGAGCTTAAGGATAAACCATGTAAGAGGGTGTATACATTACTTACTGACTGATTGAGTAAAGAACAGAGAGATGAATAAGATTAAGGATAAACCATGTAAGAGGGTGTATACATTACTTACCGGCTGATTGTGTAAAGAACAGAGAAATGAGTGAGCTTAAGGATAAACCTTGTAAGAGGGTGTATACATTACTTACTAACTGATTGTGTACAGAACAGAGAGATGAGTGAGCTTAAGGATAAACCATGTACGAGGGTGTATACATTACTTACTGGCTGATTGTGTACAGAACAGAGAGATGAGTGAGCTTAAGGATAAACCATGTAAGAGGGTGTATACATTACTTACTGACTGATTGTGTAGAGAACAGACAGATGAGTGAACTTAAGGATAAACCATGTAAGAGGGTGTATACATTACTTACTGACTGATTGTGTACAGAACAGAGAGATGAGTGAGCTTAAGGATAAACCATGTAAGAGGGTGTATACATTACTTACTGACTGATTGTGTAAAGAACAGAGAGATGAGTGAGCTTAAGGATAAACCATGTAAGAGGGTGTATACATTACTTACTGACTGATGGTGTACAGAACAGAGAGATGAGTGAGCTTAAGGATAAACCATGTAAGAGGGTGTATACATTACTTACTGACTGATTGTGTAAAGAACAGAGAGATGAGTGAGCTTAAGGATAAACCATGTAAGAGGGTGTATACATTACTTATCGGCTGATTGTGTAAAGAACAGAGAGATGAGTGAGCTGAAGGATAAACCATGTAAGAGGGTGTATACATTACTTATCGGCTGATTGTATACAGAACAGAAAGATGAGTGAGCTTAAGGATAAACCATGTAAGAGGGTGTATACATTACTTACTGACTGATTGTGTACAGAACAGAGAGATGAGTAAGCTTAAGGATAAACCATATAAGAGTGTGTATACATTACTTACTGACTGATTGTGTACAGAACAGAGAGATGAGTGAGCTTAAGGATAAACCATGTAAGAGGGTGTATACATTACTTACTGACTAATTGTGTACAGAACAGAGAGATGAGTGAGCTTAAGGATAAACCATGTAAGAGGGTGTATACATTACTTACTGACTTATTGTGTAAAGAACAGAGAGATGAGTGAGCTTAAGGATAAACCATGTAAGAGGGTGTATACATTACTTACCATCTGATTGTGTACAGAACAGAGACATGAGTGAACTTAAGGATAAACCATTTAAGAGGGTGTATACATTACTTACTGACTGATTGTGTAAAGAACAGAGAGATGAGTGAGCTTAAAGGGACAGTATACACTCATTTTCATATAACTGCATGTAATAGACACTACTATAAAGAATAAGATGCACAGATATATAAAATATATTAATATATTATACTGGATAAAAATCCAGTATAAAATGGTTTAAAAACGTACTTAGAAGCTTTCAGTTTAGCTCTGTTGAAAAGGTAGTTGGAAAGCCCACTGCAAGTGGGAAATAAGACACTCCCCTCCTCTCCCTTCTTTTGCATATGAAAATACCCTTTACACAAACAGGAGCAAGCTGGAGAAGGTAGCTGACGGTATTCAAATACAACTTTGGGGCTTGGTTAGGAGTCTGAAAATCAGAGCAATGTTATTTAAAAATAAGCAAAATTATACATTTTTTTAAAAAAAACAACTTTATGGGCTTTATAAATAGATCATCTACAAAACTTTTATGAAAAGAAAAAAATAGTGTATAATGTCCCTTTAAGGATAAACCATGTAAGAGGGTGTATACATTACTTACTGACTGATTGTGTAAAGAACAGAGATAAGTGAGCTTAAGGATAAACCATGTAAGAGGGTGTATACATTACTTACCGACTGATTGTGTAAAGAACAGAGAGATGAGTGAGTTTAAGGCTAAACCATGTAAGAGGGTGTATACATTACTTACTGACTGATTGTGTAAAGAACAGAGAGATGAGTGAGCTTAAGGATAAACCATGTAAGAGGGTGTATACATTACTTACTGACTGATTGTGTAAAGAACAGAGAGATGAGTGAGCTTAAGGATAAACCATGTAAGAGGGTGTATACATTACTTACTGACTGATTGTGTAAAGAACAGAGAGATGAGTGAGCTTAAGGATAAACCATGTAAGAGGGTGTATACATTACTTACTGACTGATTGTGTACAGAACAGAGAGATGAGTGAGCTTAAGGATAAACCATGTAAGAGGGTGTATACATTACTTACTGACTGATTGTGTACAGAACAGAGAGATGAGTGAGCTTAAGGATAAACCATGTAAGAGGGTGTATACATTACTTACTGACTGATTGTGTAAAGAACAGAGAGATGAGTGAGCTTAAGGATAAACCATGTAAGAGGGTGTATACATTACTTACTGACTGATTGTGTAAAGAACAGAGAGATGAGTGAGCTTAAGGATAAACCATGTAAGAGGGTGTATACATTACTTACTGACTGATTGTGTACAGAACAGAGAGATGAGTGAGCTTAAGGATAAACCATGTAAGAGGGTGTATACATTACTTACTGACTGATTGTGTAGAGAACAGAGAGATGACTGAGCTTAAGGATAAACCATCTAAGAGGGTGTATACATTACTTACCGGCTGATTGTGTAAAGAACAGAGAGATGAGTGAGCTTAAGGATAAACCATGTAAGAGGGTGTATACATTACTTACTGGCTGATTGTATAAAGAACAGAGAGATGAGTGAGCGTAAGAATAAACCATGTAAGAGGGTGTATACATTACTTACTGACTGATTGTGTAAAGAACAGAGAGATGAGTGAGCTTAAGGATAAACCATGTAAGAGGGTGTATACATTACTTACTTACTGATTGTGTACAGAACAGAGAGATGAGTGAGCTTAAGGATAAACCATGTAAGAGGGTGTATACATTACTTACTGACTGACTGTGTAAAGAACAGAGAGATGAGTGAGCTTAAGGATAAACCATGTAAGAGGGTGTATACATTACTTTCTGACTGATTGTGTACAGAACAGAGAGATGAGTGAGCTTAAGGATAAACCATGTAAGAGGGTGTATACATTACTTACCGGCTGATTATGTAAAGAACAGACAGATGAGTGAGCTTAAGGATAAACCATGTAAGAGGGGGTATATTTTACTTACCGGCTGATTGTGTAAAGAACAGAGAGATGAGTGAACTTAAGGATAAACCATGTAAGAGGGTGTATACATTACTTACTGACTGATTGTGTACAGAACAGAGAGATGAGTGAGCTTAAGGATAAAATATATAAGAGGGTGTATACATTACTTTCCGGCTGATTGTATACAGAACAGAGAGATGAGTGAGCTTAAGGATAAACCATGTAAGAGGGAGTATACATTACGTACTGACTGATTGTGTACAGAACAGAGAGATTATGAGCTTAAGGATAAACCATGTAAGAGGGTGTATACATTACTTACTGACTGATTGTGTAAATAACAGAGAGATGAGTGAGCTTAAGGATAAACCATGTAAGAGGGTGTATACATTACTTACTGACTGATTGTGTAAAGAACAGAGAGATGAGTGAGCTTAAGGATAAACCATGTAAGAGGGTGTATACATTACTTACTGACTGATTGTGTAAATAACAGAGAGATGAGTGAGCTTAAGGATAAACCATGTAAGAGGGTGTATACATTACTTACTGACTGATTGTGTAAAGAACAGAGAGATGAGTGGGCTTAAGGATAAACCATGTAAGAGGGTGTATACATTACTTACTGGCTGATTGTGTACAGAACAGAGAGATGAGTGAGGTTATGGATAAACCATATAAGAGGGTGTATACATTACTTACCGGCTGATTGTGTAAAGAACAGAGAGATGAGTGAGCTAAAGGATAAACCATGTAAGAGGGTGTATACATTACTTTCCGGCTGATTGTGTACAGAACAGACAGATGAGTGAGCTTAAGGATAAAACATGTAAGAGGGTGTATACATTACTTACTGACTGATTGTGTACAAAACAGAGAGATGAGTGAGCTTAAGGATAAACCATGTAAGAGGGTGTATACATTACTTACTGACTGATTGTGTACAAAACAGAGAGATGAGTGAGCTTAAGGATAAACCATGTAAGAGGGTGTATACATTACTTACCGACTGATTGTATAAAGAACAGAGAGATGAGTGAGCTTAAGGATAAACCATGTAAGAGGGTGTATACATTACTTACTGACTGATTGTGTAAAGAACAGAGAGATGAGTGAGCTTAAGGATAAACCATGTCATAGGGTGTATACATTACTTACCGGCTGATTGTGTAAAGAACAGAGAGATAAGTGAGCTTAAGGATAAACCATGTAAGAGGGTGTATACTTTACGTACTGACTGATTGTGTACAGAACAGAGAGATGAGTGAGCTTAAGGATAAACCATGTAAGAGGGTGTATACATTACTTACTGACTTTTTGTGTAAAGAACAGAGAGATGAGTGAGCTTAAGGATAAACCATGTAAGAGGGTGTATACATTACTTACTGACTTATTGTGTAAAGAACAGAGAGATGAGTGAGCTTAAGGATAAACCATGTAAGAGGGTGTATACATTACTTACCGGCTGATTGTGCAAAGAACAGAGAGATGAGTGAGCTTAAGGATAAACCATGTAAGAGGGTGTATACATTACTTACTGACTGATTGTGTAAAGAACAGAGAGATGAGTGAGCTTAAGGATAAACCATGTAAGAGGGTGTATACATTACTTACTGACTTATTTTGTAAAGAACAGAGAGATGAGTGAGCTTAAGGATAAACCATGTAAGAGGGTGTATACATTACTTACCGGCTGATTGTGTACAGAACAGACAGATGAGTGAGCTTAAGGATAAAACATGTAAGAGGGTGTATACATTACTTACTGACTGATTGTGTAAAGAACAGAGAGATGAGTGAGCTTAAGGATAAACCATGTAAGAGGGTGTATACATTACGTACTGACTGATTGTGTAAAGAACAGAGAGATGAGTGAGCTAAAGGATAAACCATGTAAGAGGGTGTATACATTACTTTCCGGCTGATTGTGTACAGAACAGACAGATGAGTGAGCTTAAGAATAAACCATGTAAGAGGGTGTATACATTACTTACTGACTGATTGTGTAAAGAACAGAGAGATGAGTGAACTTAAGGATAAACCATGTAATAGGGTGTATACATTACTTACTGGCTGATTGTGTAAAGAACAGAGAGATGAGTGAGCTTAAGGATAAACCATGTAAGAGGGTGTATACATGACTTACTGACTGATTGTGTAAAGACCAGAGAGATGAGTGAGCTTAAGAATAAACCATGTAAGAGGGTGTATACATTACTTACTGACTGATTGTGTAAAGAACAGAGAGATGAGTGAACTTAAGGATAAACCATATAAGAGGGTGTATACATTACTTACTGACTGATTGTGTAAAGAACAGAGAGATGAGTGAGCTTAAGGATAAACCATGTAAGAGGGTGTATACATGACTTACTGACTGATTGTGTAAAGAACAGAGAGATGAGTGAGCTTAAGGATAAACCATGTAAGAGGGTGTATACATTACTTACTGACTGATTGTGTAAAGAACAGAGAGATGAGTGAGCTTAAGGATAAACCATGTAAGAGGGTGTATACATTACTTACTGACTGATTGTGTAAAGAACAGAGAGATGAGTGAGCTTAAGGATAAACCATGTAAGAGGGTGTATACATGACTTACTGACTGATTGTGTAAAGACCAGAGAGATGAGTGAGCTTAAGAATAAACCATGTAAGAGGGTGTATACATTACTTACTGACTGATTGTGTAAAGAACAGAGAGATGAGTGAACTTAAGGATAAACCATATAAGAGGGTGTATACATTACTTACTGACTGATTGTGTAAAGAACAGAGAGATGAGTGAGCTTAAGGATAAACCATGTAATAGGGTGTATACATGACTTACTGACTGATTGTGTAAAGACCAGAGAGATGAGTGAGCTTAAGAATAAACCATGTAAGAGGGTGTATACATTACTTAGTGACTGATTGTGTAAAGAATAGTGATGTCGCAAACCTAAAAATTTCGGTTTGCGAACGGCGGACTCGAACTTCCACTACTGTTCGCGAACCGGGCGAACCGCCATTGACTTCAATAGGCAGGCGAACTTTAAAACCCACAGGGACTCTTTCTGGCCACAATAGTGATGGAAAAGTTGTTTCAAGGGGACTAACACCTGGACTGTGGCATGCCGGAGGGGGATCCATGGCAAAACTCCCACAGAAAATTACATAGTTGATGCAGAGTCTGGTTTTAAGCCATAAATGGCCTAAATCACCTAACATTCCTAAATTGTTTGGAATAACGTGCTTTAAAACATCAGGTATGATGTTGTATCGATCAGGTAGTGTAAGGGTTACGCCCGCTTCACAGTGACAGACCAAACTCCCCGTGTAACGCACCGCAAACAACCGCAAACAGTCCATTTGCACAACCACGAGATAGATAGATTTGATAGATAGATACATAGATTACATAGATCAATAGATGCAATATACATATGATAGATACAAATTACATAGATCAATAGACGCAATATACATTTGATAGATACGAATTACATAGATCAATAGATGCAATATACATTTGATAGATACAAATTACATAGATCAATAGATGCAATATACATTTGATAGATACGAATTACATAGATCAAAAGATGCAATATACATTTGATAGATACGAATTACATAGATCGATAGATGCAATATACATTTGATAGATATGAATTACATAGATCAATAGATGCATTATACATTTGATAGATACGAATTACATAGATCAATAGATGCAGTATACATTTGATAGATACGATTTACATAGATCAATAGATGCAATATACATTTGATAGATACGAATTACATAGATCAATAGATGCAATATATATTTGATAGATACGATTGATAGATAGATTCGATAGATAAATAGATAGATTTGATAGATATATAATTTCCCTGACAGAGAATTACAATAAGACATGCGGTCTGAGACCCATGGTAAGGTTCCCAGAGGCAGTTGCGCCGCCAGGGGACGTGTATATGGCATGGATTTTCGGAACCAGGAGATGGAAAAAGATGCTTGGTCGGTCCTCCTGCTTCAAATTTGGGGCACTGCGCGTGCAATCTATTGTGCCACCATATATGAGTGGTGTGTTAAGTAGTACTATTCTTAGCAATTTAATACCTGTTACTTCCCCTATGGGGGGAGGTGTATATGGCATGGATTTTAGAAACCGGGAGATGGAAAAAGATGCTTGGTCGGTCCTCCTACTTCAAATTTGGCCGAAACACAAGTGGCTGTCACAAAACAGTCCGGCCACGAGATAGATAGATTTGATAGATAGATACATAGATTACATAGATCAATAGATGCAATATACATTGGATAGATACAAATTACATAGATCAATAGATGCAATATACATTTGATAGATGCAATATACATTTGATAGATACGAATTACATAGATCAATAGATGCAATATACATTTGATAGATACGAATTACATAGATCAAAAGATGCAATATACATTTGATAGATACGAATTACATAGATCAATAGATGCAATATACATTTGATAGATATGAATAACATAGATCAATAGATGCAATATACATTTGATAGATACGAATTACATAGATCAATAGATGCATTATACATTTGATAGATACGAATTACATAGATCAAAAGATGCAATATATATTTGATAGATACGATTGATAGTTAGTTAGATAGATTCGATAGATAGATAAATAGATAGATTTGATAGATATATAATTTTCCTGACAGAGAATTACAATAAGACATGCGGTCTGAGACCCATGGTAAGGTTCCCAGAGGCAGTTGCGCCACCAGGGGACGTGTATATGGCATGGATTTTCGGAACCGGGAGATGGAAAAAAATGCTTGGTCGGTCCTCCTGCTTCAAATTTGGGGCACTGCGCGTGCAATCTATTGTGCCACCAGATATGAGTGGTGTGTTAAGTAGTACTATTCTTAGCAGTTTAAAACCTGTTACTCCCCCTATGGGGGGAGGTGTATATGGCATGGATTTTAGGAACCGGGAGATGGAAAAAGATGCTTGGTCAGTCCTCCTACTTCAAATTTGGCCGAAACACAAGTGGCTGTCACAAAACTGTCCGGCCACGAGATAGATAGATTTGATAGATAGATACATAGATTACATAGATCAATAGATGCAATATACATTGGATAGATACAAATTACATAGATCAATAGATGCAATATACATATGATAGATACGAATTACATAGATCAATAGATGCAATATACATTTGATAGATACGAATTACATAGATCAAAAGATGCAATATACATTTGATAGATACGAATTACATAGATCAATAGATGCAATATACATTTGATAGATACGAATTACATAGATCAAAAGATGCAATATACATTTGATAGATACGAATTACATAGATCAATAGATGCAATATACATTTGATAGATACGAATAACATAGATCAATAGATGCAATATACATTTGATAGATACGAATTACATAGATCAATAGATGCAATTTACATTTGATAGATACGAATTACATAGATCAAAAGATGCAATATACATTTGATGGATACGAATTACATAGATCAATAGATGCAATATACATTTGATAGATACGAAATACATAGATCAAAAGATGCAATATACATTTGATAGATACGAATTACATAGATCAATAGATGCAATATATATTTGATAGATACGAATAACATAGATCAATAGATGCAATATACATTTGATAGATACGAATTACATAGATCAATAGATGCAATATACATTTGATAGATACGAATTACATAGATCAAAAGATGCAATATACATTTGATAGATACGAATTACATAGATCAATAGATGCAATATACATTTGATAGATACGAATTACATAGATCAATAGATGCAATATACATTTGATAGATACGAATTACATAGATCAAAAGATGCAATATACATTTGATAGATACGAATTACATAGATCAATAGATGCAATATACATTTGATAGATAAGAATTACATAGATCAATAGATGCAATATAAATTTGATAGATACGAATTACATAGATCAAAAGATGCAATATACATTTGATAGATACGAATTACATAGATCGATAGATGCAATATACATTTGATAGATATGAATTACATAGATCAATAGATGCAATATACATTTGATAGATACGAATTACATATATTAATAGATGCAATATACATTTGATAGATACGAATTACATAGATCGATAGATGCAATATACATTTGATAGATACAATTGATAGTTAGATAGATTTGATAGATAAATAGATAGATTTGATAGATATATAATTTCCCAGACAGAGAATTACAAAGACGTGCGGTCTGGGACCCATGGTAAGGATACTTCCTTTTGCACAATCGAGTACAGGTTGGGGTCCGGGATTGCCTTTTGTGCAAAGAAATTGTGGCCGGGTACCTTCCACTGTGGTGTCCCCTATCAGGGGACTTGTATATGGCATGGATATATTGAACCGGGAGATGGAAAAAGATGCTTGGACACCCAGTACAGGTCGTTCTCCTTCAGCCTTTTTATACGAGGGTCCCCGACCCTCAACATGCACGACAGCATGAAAGACCCCATATGCCATGACTTCCTTTTGCACAATGGAGTACAGGTATGGCATCGATTTTAGGAACCCGGAGATAATTTTTAGGAACCGGGAGATGGAAAAAGATGCTTGGACACCCAGTACAGGTCGTTCTCCTTCAGCCTTTTTATAAGAGGGTCCCCGATCTTCAACAGGCACGACAGCATGAAAAACCCCATATGCCATGACTTCCTTTTGCACAATCGAGTACAGGTATGGCATCGATTTTAGGAACCCGGAGATAATTTTTAGGAACTGGGAGATGGAAAAAGATGCTTGGACACCCAGTACAGGTCGTTCTCCTTCAGCCTTTTTATAAGAGGGTCCCCGACCTTTAACAGGCACGACAGCATGAAAGACCCCATATGCCATGACTTCCTTTTGCACAATCGAGTACAGGTATGGCATCGATTTTAGGAACCCGGAGATAATTTTTAGGAACCGGGAGATGGAAAAAGGTGCTTGGACACCCAGTACAGGTCGTTCTCCTTCAGCCTTTTTATAAGAGGGTCCCCGACCTTCAACATGCACGACAGCATGAAAGACCCCATATGCCATGACTTCCTTTTGCACAATGGAGTACAGGTATGGCATCGATTTTAGGAACCCGGAGATAATTTTTAGGAACCGGGAGATGGAAAAAGATGCTTGGACACCCATACAGGTCGTTCTCCTTCAGCCTTTTTATAAGAGGGTCCCCGACCTTCAACAGGCACGACAGCATGAAAGACCGCATATGCCATGACTTCCTTTTGCACAATCGAGTACAGGTATGGCATCAATTTTAGGAACCCGGAGATAATTTTTAGGAACCGGGAGATGGAAAAAGATGCTTGGACACCCAGTACAGGTTGTTCTCCTTCAGCCTTTTTATAAGAGAGTCCCTGACCTTCAACAGGCACGACAGCATGAAAGACCCCATATGACATGACTTCCTTTTGCACAATCGAGTACAGGTATGGCATCGATTTTAGGAACCCGGAGATATTTTTTAGGAACCGGGAGATGGAAAAAGATGCTTGGACACCCAGTACAGGTCGTTCTCCTTCAGCCTTTTTATACGAGGGTCCCCGACCGTCAACTTGCACAACAGCATGAAAGACCCCATATGCCATGACTTCCTTTTGCACAATGGAGTACAGGTATGGCATCGATTTTAGGAACCCGGAGATAATTTTTAGGAACCGGGAGATGGAAAAAGGTGCTTGGACACCCAGTACAGGTCGTTCTCCTTCAGCCTTTTTATAAGAGGGTCCCCGACCTTCAACATGCACGACAGCATGAAAGACCCCATATGCCATGACTTCCTTTTGCACAATGGAGTACAGGTATGGCATCGATTTTAGGAACCCGGAGATAATTTTTAGAAACCGGGAGATGGAAAAAGATGCTTGGACACCCAGTACAGGTCGTTCTCCTTCAGCCTTTTTATAAGAGGGTCCCCGACCTTCAACAGGCACGACAGCATGAAAGACCCCATATGCCATGACTTCCTTTTGCACAATCGAGTACAGGTATGGCATCAATTTTAGGAACCCGGAGATAATTTTTAGGAACCGGGAGATGGAAAAAGATGCTTGGACACCCAGTACAGGTTGTTCTCCTTCAGCCTTTTTATAAGAGAGTCCCTGACCTTCAACAGGCACGACAGCATGAAAGACCCCATATGACATGACTTCCTTTTGCACAATCGAGTACAGGTATGGCATCGATTTTAGGAACCCGGAGATATTTTTTAGGAACCGGGAGATGGAAAAAGATGCTTGGACACCCAGTACAGGTCGTTCTCCTTCAGCCTTTTTATACGAGGGTCCCCGACCGTCAACTTGCACAACAGCATGAAAGACCCCATATGCCATGACTTCCTTTTGCACAATCGAGTACAGGTATGGCATCGATTTTAGGAACCCGGAGATAATTTTTAGGAACCGGGAGATGGAAAAAGATGCTTGGACACCCAGTACAGGTCGTTCTCCTTCAGCCTTTTTATAAGAGGGTCCCCGACCTTCAACAGGCACGTCAGCATGAAAGACCCCATATGCCATGACTTCCTTTTGCACAATCGAGTACAGGTATGGCATCGATTTTAGGAACCCGGAGATATTTTTTAGGAATCGGGAGATGGGAAAAGATGCTTGGACACCCAGTACAGGTCGTTCTCCTTCAGCCTTTTTATACGAGGGTCCCCGACCCTCAACAGGCACGACAGCATGAAAGACCCCATATGCCATGACTTCCTTTTGCACAATCGAGTACAGGTATGGCATCGTTTTTAGGAACCCGTAGATAATTTTTAGGAACCGGGAGATGGAAAAAGATGCTTGGTCGGTCCTCCTACTTCAAATTTGGGGCACTGCGCGTGCAATCTACTGTGCCACCAGATATGAGTGGTGTGTTAAGTAGTACTATTCTTAGCAGTTTAATCCCTGTTATGTGCCTTTTTTTTTTGATTGGGTTTTGAAGCCACAGTGCAGCACCAGAGGCCAGAAAAATTAGGCATGTACAATTGTACACATGCCTGAAAAATTAGGTATTGTTGCAGCCGCTGCTGTAGCAGCGGCCAGAAAAATTGATGTTTGTTTGACAGTTAGAAAGTGCCCTAAAACATTGCGGCTTGAACACTAGTTGTTGGCGGATAAGTCACGCAAGTCATCCGGCATTCAAAGATAAAAAACAGCAGCGTGTGTACCATTTTTAGCCCAAGGAAGCTCATCTCATCAGGCCTTTTTTACTCTAATGTATCGCCCAATGTCAGTCCCTTCGGGATCCATCCCTCATTCATTTTAATAAAGGTGAGATAATCAAGACTTTTTTGACCTAGGCGACTTCTCTTCTCAGTGACAATACCTCCTGCTGCACTGAAGGTCCTTTCTGACAGGACACTTGAAGCGGGGCAGGCCAGAAGTTCGATAGCAAATTGGGATAGCTCAGGCCACAGGTCAAGCCTGCACACCCAGTAGTCAAGGGGTCCATCGCTCCTCAGAGTGTCGAGATCCGCAGTTAATGCGAGGTAGTCTGCTACCTGTCGGTTGAGTCGTTCTCTGAGGCTGGATCCCGAAGGGCTGTGGCGATGCATAGGAGTTAAAAAGGTCTGCATGTCCTCCATCAACAGCACGTCTGGAAAGCGTCCTGTCCTTGCCGCCATGGTCGTGGGAGGAGGAGTATTACTTTCATCTCTTCCCCTGTTAGATTCCCATTGTGCTGTGAGATCACCCTTATATGCTGTGTAAAGCATACTTTTAATTTATTTTTGAACTGCTCCATCCTTTCCGACTTGCGGGAATTCGGTAACATTTCAGTCACTTTATGCTTATACCGGGGGTCTAGTAGCGTGGACACCCAGTACAGTTCGTTCTCCTTCAGCTGAGTGTCCCTCAACAGGCACGACAGCATGAAAGACCCCATTTGCACAAGGTTGGATGCTGAGCTACTCATGTCCCGTTCCTCGTCCTCACTGATCTCACTGAAGGTATCTTCTTCCCCCCCCAGCCACGTACAACACCACAGGTACCAGATAGGTGACAACAACGAGCACCCTGGGATGCCTGTTGTTAGGGGTAATGTGAACCTGACTGGAGCCATCTTGTTCCTTGCAGCCATCTTGTGATGATTAGCATCCATTTTGTAATGATTAGACTTTATTATAATGGTTCATTCTGTAGTGAGAAATATATGCTTGTCATCTTATTCTGAAAAGCTAGCTAACCTTGTAGATGTCCCTGGCATTATGCCCAGAAGAATATAATATCAATAAGATGGTCCAGCGACCTTGGTGTCTCTGCAGATGCATGGTTTATTATGACTATAGAATATTGTTTATGAGCTAGTGAATTTCCAGAATCACACTATGTGTAACTCTGTCTAACTGTGTAAAATGACGCGGTCCTAACGTGTCATCCCCTTAACCCTGTATGCTGTTACTGAAGTCTATAAGATATGCTTGCACTGTTCAATAAACATGATTGGCTTTAGATCATATTACTGCGTGGTCTGAGTCATTCTAAGGGATCCTTATCAGATAATCTACATCTGCTTCAGGTGGTACAGCGGCCCAGAGGCTTCGGCCTGACCTGACACTCCCCCCCCTGGGAATAACACCTAACAATTTTGGTGTCAGTTTGTGGGATTTGCAGCGGGTGAGTATGAGTGCTTTTACCATGCTTTCCCTCTGTGAATCTGAACCTAAATTTAGTCTGGTAATAGGTGTTGGTAATATATGATAAAGGGTTAAGGGTTCCTGCGGTTGAGGCGCAGGTTTGCGGGGGTTAAAGTCCTGCCGGCAGTTGTGATAACCCCTCCAGCCAGGTTAATAGTCCTGGGCTGGTTTACGACAGGTATTGTAAGTCCTGTCTGTGATAAGCGCGCAAGAGATAAGAGTTAGCATGCAATTTGACGGAAGCTTTTAAGTTAAGTTCCCCGTGCTTTGTCACAGTGAGTGAGACTCACGTGTGTGTTAAAGTTTTCCATATTCATTCCCATAATAGAGTTTTGTTACCCACCTGAAACTCATGTTTGAAATCTGATGCTTGCTTTGCTTATTTGTTTGTTACTGCTATAAAATTGTGCTGTGCCTAGAAAATATTAAGTGGCTATGCATGTTATTATTGTTGCTATTATTATGTTGAGGAATGGGATCTACTTATAGATAATAATGCACAGAGAAAATTACATGTATAATGTCTACAAAAGGGTTAATAGTTTCTGCTAAAGACAGAAACATTTCAAAACACTGTCAGTGAGCACTGCTGTGTGGTAAATAGAGAAATCTCTGTGTTAAAAAATGTAGCAAGCAAAGAAAGGGTTGTCGCCACTGATCGCGCACACAGATCAGAGAACAGAAAACAAAAAAAACAACAAACTGTTACAGCAGCTCCGTTTGTAAAACTTTTTGTTTGCTTGCAGTAATGAAAAGGAAATTTTGTATATTGAGATGCATAATGTGTGATGGTCTGTCGGTTCTCACTGTGGTATACGTGTAACAGATTTACTCTAAACCAAAAACAGAATGTATTATTTGAAAATGTTTGTCCCAATCTATGCAGAAAATGGCCATTCTGCGTGGATTCTGGCTAAAATACATTGTAAATTTGGTGAAAAGTTAATCTTGTGGTATTTTTATATGTCTTTGGTACGCTATGAAATAGATGTTTTTCTGAGAAAGGAAAAAAGGGAGTGAATCTCTGGTATGCGAGATGAGATGGGTTTGTGTGTCTGTATCGCTGTAAAAATGTTTCTTTCTGTTTCTCTGCTGGGAAATCAGGCGTGGTAAGGAGGTATTTTGTAGTGTTATTTTTTTATATACCTGTATTTTAAAGTCAACAGCATGTTTTAAGTATGTGTGTTATAGGTGCAGTTTTAATTTCGAGTGATAATTGTTGTATGCAAGTTTGAAAAACTGTCCATCTGTTGCGGCATATAAATATATTGTTTTTGCAAGTGAAGTAACCCCCGAGGCAGAACATAGAGTGATCTGAGATGTCATCGCAAGAAAAAATCTCATAGCAGAAAGTGAAAAAAAAAAGTTCTGTCTCTGGGGAAGTAAGTAACGACTTTGAAAGTGCGATGGTGTGTGTGATTTTGGTCACGCTCTAGAAAAAAATGAGAGTGTTTCTGGTATGATTAATGGGTTAAGTATGTTGTATTTGTAAGATCGGTGCACAGAGTTAGTGCAAAAGATGAAATATAATTATAGGCAGTAATTGTAATTTTATTTAAAAGTTCGTCCATTTCTGTTGCAAGTAAATTAATCTGCAGGTCATGCTACAGTACAGAGGTTGAATTTGTGTGGTAACTCATACTAGCAGCCTAAATTATGGTTAGGGTATACATATGTAATTTATGTGAAAAATGGTTAGTCCTTAAAGGGACAGTCCACTGTAACATAGTGTTGATATTAATGTATTGTCCATGACTTGTTATACAAGCTGCATAGTATAACATGTAGGAGAAGTTGCATTTGTCAGTTTGTGTATAGCTGATGTAAATTGTAATGGGTTGAATCTCGGATAATCCTTATCTTATATTTGTCTGTAAAATCAGAGCTCAGTGCGTAGACGGAGCAATAGAAAATTATCATTTTATTATTTAAAGGACCAGTTCACTATTGTGAAAGGAGTTCAGGAGCAGCAATAACACTGTATTAGTAGTTTGCAAAATATATATTTTTTTGCAACCTTTCTTTGTATTATTTTTTTTAAATCTGCTGTTTAGATAGTAGATATTTCTGTGCAGTGTAACTGAATTCTCTCTGTAATGCAAACTGAATTGATAAGTTGTCTACAATTTTAGTGTAGCGATCTGTGAGACTAGCGAAAAAAAACAAAAAAACAGAGGAGTGACAATATTTAAAGGGATACAGGCAAACTGATATAACATCTGAGAATTTAAGGGAATATTTACAGAAAAGACAATGAGGTTTACTGTAAGCCTAACACTAGTATATTTAACTGTGTTAGCAGCTTCAATTAAAGATTATTTTTTAGTTTGGGTAAAATGTCCCTTTAACTAGCCTGCATCCCACTGTGAGTGCGTTTTTATGCTGCTTATGCTTGCTTAGGCTATTTAATGAACGTCGGTATACATTTTTTTATCATGAGTAAGGCCCATGGATCATTGGGAATAATTTAAAGGGGAAATGTTATTGTTATTCTTGAGTAGAAAGCTTATTTTTGTGTTATATGCGATTGTGATATTTGGCTGGAGAGCTGCAGAATGGTGAATATAAAATTATACACAGCGTTAGATCCAATAATTGTGTTGTTGTTAAACTAATTAGCATTTATCAAGTTTTAGTGTAAATGTTATATTTTTAAGCAGTAAACAGTGTTTCTCCTTTAAGTAAAAATTAAACTTTGAGCTTGCCTTACTATCCTTGAGAAGAATGATAACACTGTGCATGTTTTGGTTTTCTTTAAAAAAAAAATTTTTTTTTTTTTCTCTCTTGTGTGTGGCTTTGTCGCAGAGAGAAACATTTGTACTTTACATTTAAAGCGGCAGTACTGGTGTTCTATGTTATAGAGAATGATAAATATAAATTGCTAACTACAAACAAACAAGTATTTGTATTATATTCTGTCACAGAATCTAACTTAAAACTGATCATTTTATTTCAGTGGCAGTCTGCTATCAAACTGAATCTCACAGATATTACAGAACTCTTTGTCATTAAAATAACCCCCACTGAGTTCAATAAATAAATGAAATATTATTTAATGAATTAATTTAAGTGACACTTTAAAAAATATATAGTTATTTGGTTACTAACCAGTCTACAACTATAATTGCAATAAGTTTTATTGCTGCTTAACAGCTAAGCCGTGGTCTACAGTAAGTGTCTACAATAAACGCCCCTATATTAAGGCAATAGGGGACGGCAAACAAATGATGCACATTATTGTCATTTAGTTTCTTGTTATGTTGTGTTTGCGTGTCACATGGGATGTTTCATGCAAACAAGGGGGAAGTATTGATGAGTATTGATGAGTATCTATATGTAATGGGGGTGATTGTTTTTAGGAGGTGAACATAAAACGTTTTGAATCTCCTCTTACAATGTTATTGCCTAACCACCAGCTGTGCCCTAAATTTCCCTGTCTTATCCCTATGCAGGATGCACTACGTCCCTAGGATTGTCTAGAACTTTCCTTCATTGGGAATCTGGCCACGGACATCATCTGCCTTGATGGCCACCACAATCGTAGCCTGTATACTCATACCCCACTCCTTTTTCCCTCCCTGGTGGTTTCTATCTCTTCATTGTATTTGCAGGATGAGAGTATGCAGCTGTATCCAGAGATTAAAGACACTAAGGCCTAGATTTAGAGTTCGGCGGTAGCCGTCAAAACCAGCGTTAGAGGCTCCTAACGCTGGTTTTGGCCGCCCGCTGGTATTTGGAGTCAGTGATTAAAGGGTCTAACGCTCACTTTACAGCCGCGACTTTTCCATACCGCAGATCCCCCTACGCCATTTGCGTAGCCTATCTTTTCAATGGGATCTTTCTAACGCCGGTATTTAGAGTCGTTTCTGCAGTGAGCGTTAGAGCTCTAACGACAAGATTCCAGCCGCCTGAAAAAAGCAGGAGTTAAGAGCTTTCTGGCTAACGCCGGTTCATAAAGCTCTTAACTACTGTACCCTAAAGTACACTAACACCCATAAACTACCTATGTACCCCTAAACCGAGGTCCCCCCACATCGCCGCCACTCGATTAAAATTTTTAACCCCTAATCTGCCGACCGCCACCTACGTTATACTTATGTACCCCTAATCTGCTGCCCCTAACCCCGCCGACCCCTATATTATATTTATTAACCCCTAACTTGCCCCACACAACGTCGCCGCAAGCTACTTAAAATAATTAACCCCTAATCTTCCGACCGCAAATCGCCGCCACCTACGTTATCCCTATGTACCCCTAATCTGCTGCCCTAACATCGCCGACCCCTATGTTATATTTATTAACCCCTAATCTGCCCCCCACAACGTCGCCGACACCTACCTACACTTATTAACCCCTAATCTGCCGAGCGGACCTGAGCGCTACTATAATAAAGTTATTAACCCCTAATCCGCCTCACTAACCCTATCATAAATAGTATTAACCCCTAATCTGCCCTCCCTAACATCGCCGACACCTACCTTCAATTATTAACCCCTAATCTGCCGACCGGAGCTCACCGCTATTCTAATAAATGTATTAACCCCTAAAGCTAAGTCTAACCCTAACACTAACACCCCCCTAACTTAAATATAATTTTTATCTAACAAAATAAATTAACTCTTATTAAATAAATGATTCCTATTTAAAGCTAAATACTTACCTGTAAAATAAATCCTAATATAGCTACAATATAAATTACATTTATATTATAGCTATTTTAGGATTAATATTTATTTTACAGGTAACTTTGTATTTATTTTAACCAGGTACAATAGCTATTAAATAGTTAAGAACTATTTAATAGTTACCTAGTTAAAATAATTACAAATTTACCTGTAAAATAAATCCTAACCTAAGATATAATTAAACCTAACACTACCCTATCAATAAAATAATTAAATAAACTACCTACAATTACCTACAATTAACCTAACACTACACTATCAATAAATTAATTAAACACAATTGCTACAAATAAATACAATTAAATAAACTATCTAAAGTACAAAAAATAAAAAAGAACTAAGTTACAGAAAATAAAAAAATATTTACAAACATAAGAAAAATATTACAACAATTTTAAACTAATTACACCTACTCTAAGCCCCCTAATAAAATAACAAAGACCCCCAAAATAAAAAATTCCCTACCCTATTCTAAATTTAAAAAGTTACAAGCTCTTTTACCTTACCAGCCCTGAACAGGGCCCTTTGCGGGGCATGCCCCAAGAAGTTCAGCTCTTTTGCCTGTAAAAGAAAACATACAATACCCCCCCCCCCAACATTACAACCCACCACCCACATACCCCTAATCTAACCCAAACCCCCCTTAAATAAACCTAACACTAATCCCCTGAAGATCTTCCTACCTTGTCTTCACCATGCCAGGTTCACCGATCCGTCCTGGCTCCAAGATCTTCATCCAACCCAAGCGGGGGCTAGACATCCACTGAAGAAGTCCAGAAGAGGGTCCAAAGTCTTCCTCCTATCCGGCAAGAAGAGGACATCCGGACCGGCAAACATCTTCTCCAAGCGGCATCTTCTATGTTCTTCCATCCGATGACGACCGGCTCCATCTTGAAGACCTCCAGCGCGGATCCATCCTCTTCTTCCGACGACTAGACGACGAATGACGGTTCCTTTAAGGGACGTCATCCAAGATGGCGTCCCTCGAATTCCGATTGGCTGATAGGATTCTATCAGCCAATCGGAATTAAGGTAGGAATTTTCTGATTGGCTGATGGAATCAGCCAATCAGAATCAAGTTCAATCCGATTGGCTGATCCAATCAGCCAATCAGATTGAGCTCGCATTCTATTGGCTGTTCCGATCAGCCAATACAATGCGAGCTCAATCTGATTGGCTGATTGGATCAGCCAATCGGATTGAACTTGATTCTGATTGGCTGATTCCATCAGCCAATCAGAAAATTCCTACCTTAATTCCGATTGGCTGATAGAATCCTATCAGCCAATCGGAATTCGAGGGACGCCATCTTGGATGACGTCCCTTAAAGGAACCGTCATTCGTCGTCTAGTCGTCGGAAGAAGAGGATGGATCCGCGCTGGAGGTCTTCAAGATGGAGCCGGTCGTCATCGGATGGAAGAACATAGAAGATGCCGCTTGGAGAAGATGTTTGCCGGTCCGGATGTCCTCTTCTTGCCGGATAGGAGGAAGACTTTGGACCCTCTTCTGGACTTCTTCAGTGGATGTCTAGCCCCCGCTTGGGTTGGATGAAGATCTTGGAGCCAGGACGGATCGGTGAACCTGGCATGGTGAAGACAAGGTAGGAAGATCTTCAGGGGATTAGTGTTAGGTTTATTTAAGGGGGTTTGGGTTAGATTAGGGGTATGTGGGTGGTGGGTTGTAATGTTGGGGGGGGGGGTATTGTATGTTTTTTTTTACAGGCATAAGAGCTGAAATTCTTGGGGCATGCCCCGCAAAGGGCCCTGTTCAGGGCTGGTAAGGTAAAAGAGCTTGTAATTTTTGTATTTTAGAATAGGGTAGGGAATTTTTTATTTTGGGGGTCTTTGTTATTTTATTAGGGGGCTTAGAGTAGGTGTAATTAGTTTAAAATTGTTGTAATATTTTTCTTATGTTTGTAAATATTTTTTTATTTTCTGTAACTTAGTTCTTTTTTATTTTTTGTACTTTAGATAGTTTATTTAATTGTATTTATTTGTAGCAATTGTGTTTAATTAATTTATTGATAGTGTAGTGTTAGGTTAATTGTAGGTAATTGTAGGTAGTTTATTTAATTATTTTATTGATAGGGTAGTGTTAGGTTTAATTATAACTTAGGTTAGGATTTATTTTACAGGTAAATTTGTAATTATTTTAACTAGGTAACTATTAAATAGTTCTTAACTATTTAATAGCTATTGTACCTGGTTAAAATAAATACAAAGTTACCTGTAAAATAAATATTAATCCTAAAATAGCTATAATATAATTATTAGTTATATTTTAGCTATATTAGGATTTATTTTACAGGTAAGTATTTAGCTTTAAATAGGAATCATTTATTTAATAAGAGTTAATTTATTTCGTTAGATAAAAATTATATTTAACTTAGGGGGGTGTTAGTGTTAGGGTTAGACTTAGCTTTAGGGGTTAATACATTTATTAGAATAGCGGTGAGCTCCGGTCGGCAGATTAGGGGTTAATAATTGAAGGTAGGTGTCGGCGATGTTAGGGAGGGCAGATTAGGGGTTAATACTATTTATTATAGGGTTAGTGAGGCGGATTAGGGGTTAATAACTTTATTATAGTAGCGCTCAGGTCCGGTCGGCAGATTAGGGGTTAATAAGTGTAGGTAGGTGTCGGCGACGTTGTGGGGGGCAGATTATGGGTTAATAAATATAACATAGGGGTCGGCGATGTTAGGGCAGCAGATTAGGGGTACATAGGGATAACGTAGGTGGCGGCGGTTTACGGAGCGGCAGATTAGGGGTTAAAAGTGTAATGCAGGGGTCAGCGATAGCGGGGGCGGCAGATTAGGGGTTAATAAGTGTAAGGCTAGGGGTGTTTAGACTCGGGGTACATGTTAGGGTGTTAGGTGCAGACGTAGGAAGTGTTTCCCCATAGGAAACAATGGGGCTGCGTTAGGAGCTGAACGCTGCTTTTTTGCAGGTGTTAGGTTTTTTTTCAGCTCAAACAGCCCCATTGTTTCCTATGGGAGAATCGTGCACGAGCACGTTTTTGAGGCCGGCCGCGTCCGTAAGCAACTCTGGTATCGAGAGTTGCATTTGCGGTAAAAATGCTCTACGCTCCTTTTTTGGAGCCTAACGCAGCATTTGTTTGAACTCTCGATACCAGAGTTAAATTTATGGTGCGGCCAGAAAAAAACCCGCGGAGCGTTAACAGCCCTTTTACCGCCAAACTCCAAATCTAGCCGTTACTGAATTATTTTTGAGTTTCCATATTTAGGTAAAATCTGTACAGACAAAATTCCATAAGTGCACTCTTCAAAAGATTGAAGATCGAATGCAAGTAAACCTTTAAAGAAAGAAAAGATGAAGATAAAAGACATTTTGTCAAGCTTGTTTTAACCACCATACTGCAGTAAAAGTTGCTGAACTATCTTTGGATCCATTCTTTGCTTTGCATGCTGGTACCAGCCCCAGAACTGGACTCTGGGTAATCCATGACTGTTTCCTCGGATGTGTGTCTTCAGGACATAAAGACTATCCTTCTCTGGACTGTGCCTTGCCGCTCGATATGGAGGACCTGTTATGCTGTTACAGGGTCAACCAATTAAATTAGGGGAGTATTGTTTTAACTCGATTCCTTATATTGCTTGTTTTGTATTCTCTTGTATTTGTTTTATTTTTATTGATCATATTAGGTATAAGAGATTGTAGCAGAGAGGCAGTAGGATCTGTAATATATTTTGGGTAGGCAGAGACAAGCAAGTAACTACTCTTGGTAATTGTAGCAGAGAGGCAGTAGGATCTGTAATATCTTTTTGGTAAGCAGAGACAAGCAAATAACTACTCTTAGAAATTGTAGCAGAGAGGTAGTAGGATCTGTAATATCTTTTGGGTAAGCAGAGACAAGTAAGTAACTACTCTTGGTAATTATAATAATAACCCCTTTCCACCAAGAACTAGACGACACATAGCTTGGGAGTCAACAACAACTATATCTTCAACAGAAAAAAACAAACACTTACAAGGGGTTTCCCAACTGAAACAGCAGGGAGTTTAAACAGTAACATACAGTATAACATATATTTTAACCATTAGCCTAAATAACAATTCCTGCATAGTTCATAAGTGGCGAGGTTTGCCACAATGCTCCCCCAGAACCAAACCAGCATACCCAGCCTGATCCCAACGGATTGGCTTGGGGAGGTCCGGAGGAGTGTTCACAGATCAAGGTTCAAGTTCAGTTTGTCTGGACAACCCGTCGGCGTTGCCGTTTTGCTTCCCAGGTCGGTAATGGATTATTAAGTCAAACGGCTGCAGCACCAAACTCCAGCGCAACAGCCAGGCATTGTCTCCGGATACCATGTTCAGCCACACCAATGGGTTGTGATCTGTGAGCAGGGAAAGTTGTTGTCCATATAGATATGGCTGAAGTTTCTTGAGGGCCCACACCACGGCCAGGCATTCCTTTTTGATGGCGACGTAGCTAACTTCTCGGGGTAACAGTTTCCTGCTTAGGTAGGCCACAGGATGCTCGCTGCCATCAGCCCCGACTTGGCTCAGCACAGCTCCCAATCCAAACATAGAAGCGTCTGTATGGACGAGAAAGCGTTTAGTTGGATCAGGGGCAGCAAGGATAGGGGCATTTATGAGAGCGTTTTTCAGTTCTTGGAATGCTTGTTCACACTCTGGGCTCCAGGTAACAATCTTAGGAAGGTTTTTACGGGTAAGGTCGGTGAGGGGTTTGGCTAGAGTACTATAATTAGGTACAAACTTCCTATAATAGCCTGCGGTACCTAGAAAGGCTAGCACTTGGGTCTTGGTGCGGGCCACTTGGCTATGGCTTCTACCTTGGCCGGTTCGGGCTTCTGCTGCCCGCTATCTACTCGGTGCCCTAGGTACTGGACCTCCGCCATCGCTATATGACACTTGCTAGGCTTAAGGGTTAATCCTGCCTCCCTAATGCGATCTAGGATCACCCCTATATGGTTCAAATGCTCGTCCCAGGAGCTGCTAAATATAGCTATGTTGTCTAAATAGGCGCATGCGTACTCTTGGGACCCATCCAGTAGCCGATCTACCATTCGCTGGAAAGTAGCCGGAGCGTTCTTCATCCCGAATGGCATGACCTTGAATTGGTACAGGCCAAACGGGGTGACGAAGGCTGATTTGGGGATGGCATCCTCGGCTAGTGGGATCTGCCAGTACCCCTTACACAGATCTATGGTGGTGAGGTACTGGCCTCAAGCCATTTTATCTAGGAGCTCATCTATCCGGGGCATAGGGTAGGCGTCAGAGACTGTTTTATCATTAAGTTTCCGGTATTCTACGCAGAAGCGGGTCGTGCCGTCCCGCTTCATCACTAGAACTACCGGCGAGGCCCAGGGGCTGTCCGAGTGCTCAATCACTCCTAACTGTAGCATCTCGTCAATCTCCTTCCGCATATGTTCTCTCACCGATTCTGGTATGCGGTAAGGAGGTTGACGCATAAGGGGGGTGACCTGGGGTTTCTAACCTATGGGTGTCCAGTTGAGTATATCCAGGCACGTTGGAGAACGTGTCTCTCTTTTCCTGCAGTAGCTCTGCTATTTGAGCTTGTTCCCGAGGACTTAACCGCTCACCCAATTGTACCTCTCCCAGACCTTCTTTCCCGTTCTTCATTCCTAGGAGGTCGGGAAGAGGTAAACTGTCTGCGTCGTCCGCGGCAGGGGCGCAAATAGCATTCACCTCCTCTGCGCGTTCATTGTACGGCTTCAACATATTTACATGGAGCATGCATCTACCGCCTGCTCCAGTACATGGGCCGATCACATAGGTGGTGTCACAGATTTGTTCCACTACCTTGTATGGGCCCTGCCAGGAGGCCTGCAGTTTATCATTTTTGACCGGTTTTAACATTAGCACCTTCTGCCCAGTCTGAAAACTGCGGTCCCTGGCACCCCTATCATACCAACGGTGCTGACAGGTTTGAGCCGCCTGAAGGTTGGAGCAGACGGTCCGAGTCAGGGCCTCCAGGCACTCCCTAAACTCCAGCACGTATGGTACGATAGGAGTACCGTCACTAGTGACTTCCCCCTCCCAATGCTCTCGGATTAAGTCTAGGGGACCCCGTACCCTCCTTCCGAATAATAATTCAAAGGGAGAGAAACCCGTGGACTCCTGAGGTACCTCCCGGTAGGCGAAAAGCAAATGGGGTAGAAACCGCTCCCAGTTCTTCTGGGTATCCATGAACGTGCGGAGCATCTGTTTTAGTGTTCCATTAAACCATTCACAGAGCCCATTAGACTGGGGGTGATTTACAATGGGTTTCACCCCACATGCTCTCCACAACTGGTGGGTAATCTCGGCCGTAAACTGGGTGCCCCGGTCCGAAATAATCTCCCAGGGAAATCCCATGCAGGAGAAGATTCTGATGAGGGCATCCGCCACGGTCTCGGCATGAATATCAGCCAGAGCCACTGCCTCGGGATATCGGGTGGCATAATCCACGACCGTGAGTATATACCTCTTCCCCGAGGGGCTAGGCTTGGCTAGGGGGCCAATGAGGTCCACTGCCACTCGACTAAAAGACTCCTCTATTATGGGGAGGCAGTGTAGCTTCGCCTTATATCGTTCTCCTCTCTTCCCTACTCGTTGGCAGGTGTCCCACGTCTGGCAATACTGCCTAATATCTTTGGTGATCCCTGGCCAAAAGAAATTCTGAGTTAGGCGGTGCTTCGTCCGACTAACTCCTAGGTGGCCTGACAGCGGAATATCGTGGGCAACCCGTAGCAGTTCTCGTCTATACCTCTGAGGTACTATTAACTGCTGAATGGACAGGGGAATAGATCCAGCCACTATCTTCTCTGCATACCTGTACAGTAACCCCTTGTCCAAACCGTACCTCTCTCCTTCCAACCCTGCCTGATTCTGGTCTACCTTATCCCTATATACTTGCAACGAGGGGTCAGTGGCCACTTCGCTACCAAACTCTAGTGGAGGGGCCCAAGAGACATTAGGGGGGTGATTGCTTACCTGAGCCTCAGAGTGATCAGCCAGTGCGTTGGTGTGGGCCTGTTGTTGGGTAACCACGGGCAGTGCTGCTTGTGGGGAGGTTCGGGGTGCAAACGCTGAAGTCAGCTCCCCTAAGTCGTTGCCCAAAATAACGCCTGCGGGCAAATTTTGCATAAGGCCCACTTCTACGTTCCCCGACCCTGCTCCCCAATCCAAGTGTACTTTGGCCATGGGAATCTTGTAAATGGCTCCCCCGGCCACCCGGACAGCTACACAGTCTCCGGTGAGTTGATTGGTGGAAACTAAATGTTGCCGGAGCAAGGTTATGGTGGCCCCAGAGTCACGCAGCCCTTGGACACGTCGGCCCTCTATATAGACCACCTGGCGGTGGCTTTGTAGGTTGTCCGAAGCGGCCTGTACTGGGTTTACTTCATGTAAGATGCCCAAGGGTTCCTCGTGGAAGACTGCGGGTTGGGTCTGTAATCGGGGATCGTTCTGGTAGCAGTGTACAGCTGCCCGGTTGTTTGACAAGTTGTTCTGGTTGTTCCAGGTGGATCGGTTCTTGTTCCTGGGACAGTCTCTCTGAATGTGCCCTTGTTGGTTACAAAGATGGCAACGGATAGCTGATCGAGTCTGGTATCGGGGAGGGGGTGGGTAGATTCCCCCTCCAGGATGGGGTAGCAGAGGTGTGGTAGCGGCAGTGGGGGTTGGGGTGACCCCAATACTGGAGCGTTGCTGTGTTCGTTGAGCTCTCCGAGCGTCTTGGTATTCGTCGGCCAAGGTCGCTGCGGTATGTACCGTGCACGGTTTTCGATCTCTCAGCCAGTTTTGCAATTCAGTGCACACCCCTTGGAAGAATTGCTCCATCAACAGGAGTTGTAAAAGGTCTTCCAACTGGGTGACTTGGGCTGCCTGCAACCAGCCTTTAGCGGCCCTGGTTAGCCGATGCGCCCACTCAGTGTGGGTATCTTTCTCCAGCTTCTTCAGGTCTCAGAACCCCTGTCGGTATGCCTCCGGGGTAATAGCATACCTAGTCAGGATGGCCTGTTTTACTTTCTGGTAGTCCCTGCTGTCCTCATCTGGTATGGTGCCCGGATAACTTGCTAGCCAGTAGGGGAACTTGGTCAGCGGTACTAATATTATGCAGTTGGCATAATCGCTCAAAGTCCTGTAGGTACCCATCGATATCCTCCGTGTCGGTATGATCCTTGAATGCGTGGTAGGGAATCTTAGCTTTCCCTGTACCAGCACTGGAGTGTACTGGTAGCCCCTCTCCGGGTCTCGGGGTGGTTTGTTGGGTCACCATCAAGTACTCCTGTACGTCTGCTGATGTCCGTATCAGGAGCTCCTCCGAATGGGGTAGTGGAAAAAAAGCCAACCGGGTCCGCATCTCTTTTTGGAATTCAGTTTCGTTGTTCGCCATGGATACGGCCATACCTGCTACCCGGTCTCCCTCCATGAGCTCTGCAATCAGCCTTGCTTTGGTTTTATTGCTGGCAATAATTCCTCTCGCCTCCAGTAATTCCTTCAATGCAGTTCTCTTTAGTCTGGTATAATCTGTCCCCATTCACCGTCTGTTCATATACATCACATGTCCTACGACTTGCTGTGCAGTTTGAATCCCGTCGCTTGCCACCAATTGTAGCAGAGAGGCAGTAGGATCTGTAATATATTTTGGGTAGGCAGAGACAAGCAAGTAACTACTCTTGGTAATTGTAGCAGAGAGGCAGTAGGATCTGTAATATCTTTTTGGTAAGCAGAGACAAGCAAATAACTACTCTTGGTAATTGTAGCAGAGAGGTAGTAGGATCTGTAATATCTTTTGGGTAAGCAAGACAAGACAAGCAAGTAACTACTCTTGGTAATTATAATAATAACCCCTTTCCACCAAGAACTAGACGACACATAGCTTGGGAGTCAACAACAACTATATCTTCAACAGAAAAAAACAAACACTTTTTAAAAACAGTCTCCCCTACAAGGGGTTTCCCAGCTGAAACAGCAGGGAGTTTAAACAGTAACATACAGTATAACATACATTTTAACCATTAGCCTAAATAACAATTCCTGCATAGTTCATAAGTGGCGAGGTTTGCCACAGAGATCATATAGTTTTGTCTGCAGAAAAGTACGCTTTATTGGTATTAGTGCACATTGTAGTTTATGTGCTTAACAAAGTAACCCTTTAGATAAATGTAACTGTGAACTTCACAGTATTGTACCCTATTGAATGGCCCACTGAGTATAAAAATATGTTTAAGTAAAATGCTGCAATATATCATAATATTTTAGACCCTTCACCCTCTAGAACATAAGGAGGACACGTCACAGCTAGAAGTTTATATTAATTATACAGAGAAATATTTGTTTAGGGAATAGCATAATTATAGTCCATAAAAGCAAGTGTATTTTTCCCTTTTATTAATTAATTGGTATGGTATTTGCTATTTGAATTTTGTAGTTACAGAGGTTTGTTATTTAAAGGAATTATCTTACCATAAAGATGTGTTTACCTTTAAAAGAGTTTGTGGTTTTAAATGATGTTCTGTTTGTATGCTTTCCTCATACAGGAGTGTGAGAGAATTTAGGTTGCATAAAATAATTTGGAAACTAATAGTGTTTATATCAGATGAGATTGTTGAATATTAGGATCATGGTTGGAGAATTATAAACATTATAGATAGCAGCCATGCAGAATGAAGCAACACGAGGTTCTTTTATTTTTAGAAGTTCAAAGTGACAGTGTAAAAAAATTCATTTATTTTTATTGACTGTTTTCCTTTTTTCATTTTTGCTACAGGGCAGGCCTTAGCATAAGTTGTAGCATAACCATTCAGCCCCTTGATGAAGTCTGGCAGGTTTTCACTTGCTTAGTATTCATGAAGTATCATTTAAAAGTGTATAGAGAAGTTGTAAATTATTCTCTGAAAAATATCAATGTATTTAGTTTGTATTATATGTCAACAATGTTTTGTTTGGTTTTAAATGACATAGGATGAAAGTGAAGTTTTATTTGGACATAATTGTGATTGTATTGCGGTGTGTACTCATCCTGTACTGTTTCTGTTTGCTTCCTAGACTCCCTGTGACTCGAGTGTTTGCTTGCCATGGGGATCCACTGGTTGCCTTGTCTACCCCATGAACAAACCATCAGATTTCCAGCATCTCCCTGTGGAAGAACACTGGATAAGCACCCCTACTGCAAATGAACTGTTGGAGAACTGTATAGCAAAGTGTCTGAGGAAGGTGAAGCGCTCTAAATGGACAAAGACTGTTCTTAAAATGATCAGAGGCCACCTAGAGACAGTTGTGCTGTTACTATGTCATGCTTTACTGTGGAGAAAGAACTGTTGGACATATTGGGGGGTGCTAGCAATGCAGGTGGAGAAATAAAAGATGCAGCGTTTTTTGGGGGTAGATGGGGGGCTGGTTGGGTCTCTGTGCAAGTAGACCGGTAGTTTTGGGGAGGCTGGAAGATAGATGGAAGGTATTGGAGAGGCTGCACCTATATGCAGTGACAAATTGTGCCCTATTAGCCTATAAAACTATATCACGACATGTGAATATTTTTCTCTTTAGTATTCTCACATAGAGTTCTGTTACCATAACTTAAGGCTTTACTAATTTTCTATGCCTGTCTATTTTTATGTTATTCTGTTAGAATAAAAGGATGGTATGTTAGGGGTAATGTGAACCTGACTGGAGCCATCTTGTTCCTTGCAGCCATCTTGTGATGATTAGCATCCATTTTGTAATGATTAGACTTTATTATAATGGTTCATTCTGTAGTGAGAAATATATGCTTGTCACCTTATTCTGCAAAGCTAGCTAACCTTGTAGATGTCCCTGGCATTATGCCCAGAAGAATATAATATCAATAAGATAGTCCAGCGACCTTGGTGTCTCTGCAGATGCATGGTTTATTATGACTATAGAATATTGTTTATGAGCTAGTGAATTTCCAGAATCACACTGTGTGTAACTCTGTATAACTGTGTAAAATGACGCGGTCCTAACGTGTCATCCCCTTAACCCTGTATGCTGTTACTGAAGTCTATAAGATATGCTTGCACTGTTCAATAAACATGATTGGTTTTAGATCATATTGCTGCGTGGTCTGAGTCATTCTAAGGGATCCTTATCAGATAATCTACATCTGCTTAAGGTAGTACAGCGGCCCAGAGGCTTCGGCCTGACCTGACACCCCCCCCCTGGGAATAACACCTAACACCTGTTGTGCTTGGTCTTCCTCCTCCTCCTCCTCAAAGCCACATTCCTCCTCTGACTCCTCTTCCTCACAATCCTCTTCCTGCGTTGCCGCTGGTCCAGCAAGCGATGCTGATAAGGCTGTTTCTGGTGGTGATGGAGACCACAACTCTTCCTTTTCCTCTTCACGCTCATCTACGGCCTGATCCAGTACTCTTTGCAGGGCACGCTCCAGGAAGAAAACAAATGGTATGATGTCGCTGATGGTGTCTTCGGTGTGACTGACTAGGTTTGTCACCTCCTCAAAAGGACGCATGAGCCTACAGGCATTGCGCATGAGCGTCCAGTAACGTGGCAAAAAAATCCCCAGCTCCCCAGAGGCTGTCCTAGTACCCCGGTCATACAAATACTCGTTAACAGCTTTTTCTTGTTGGAGCAGGCGGTCGAAAATTAGGAGTGTTGAATTCCAACGTGTCGGGCTGTCGCAAATCAAGCGCCTCACTGGCAGGTTGTTTCGCTGCTGGATATCTGACAAGTGCGCCATGGCCGTGTAGGAACGCCTGAAATGGCCACACACCTTCCTGGCCTGCTTCAGGACGTCCTGTAAGCCTGGGTACTTATACACAAAGCGTTGTACAATCAGATTACACAAATGTGTCATGCACGGCACATGTGTCAACTTCAATGCCACCGCCAAATTACTTCCATTGTCAGAAACAACTTTGCCAATCTCCAGTTGGTGCGGAGTCAGCCACTGATCCACCTGTGCGTTCAGGGCGGACAGGAGTGCTGGTGCGGTGTGACTCTCTGCTTTCAGGCAAGTCAACCCCAAGACGGCGTGACACTGCCGTATCCGGGATGTTGAATAGTACCTGGGGAGCTGGGGGGGTGCCGTTGATGTGGAGCAAGACGCAGCAGCAGAAGAGGACTCAGCCAAGGAAGAGGTTATGGAAGAGGATGGAGTAGGAGGAGTAGAGGAGGTAGCAGCAGGCCTGCCTGCAAGTCGTGGCGGTGTCACCAACTCCTCTGCAGAGCCACGCATTCCATTCTTGTCAGCCGTCAGCAGGTTTACCCAATGCGCAGTGTAGGTGATATACCTGCCCTGACCATGCTTTGCAGACTAGCTATCAGTGGTCAGATGGACCCTTGCCCCAACGCTGTGTGCCAGACATGCCATTACTTCCTTTCGCACAATCGAGTACAGGTTGGGGATTGCCTTCTGTGAAAAGAAATTTAGGCTGGGTACCTTCCACTGCGGTGTCCCAATAGCTACAAATTTTTGGAATGCCTCAGACTCCACCAGCTTGTATGGTAAAAGCTGGCGGGCTAAGAGTTCAGACAAGCCAGCTGTCAGACGCCGGGCAAGGGGGTGACTTTGGGAAATTGGCTTCTTACACTCAAACATGTCCTTTACAGACACCTGACTGTGGGCAGATGACCAGGAACTGCTACGTAAGAGAGACTTAGTGGCGGATGGTTGAGAGGGGGCAAGGAGTACAGCAGTGGTTGATGTGGCTGAAGATGCTGGACCAGGAGGAGGATGGCGGCTTTGAGTTTGTGTGCTGCTTCTACTCATGTGTTCATCCCATCGGCGTTTGTGATGTGAGACCATGTGCCTTCACAAAGCAGTTGTACCTAGGTGGGTGTTGGACTTCCCACGACTCAGTTTCTTTTGGCACAGGTTGCAAATGGCATCGCTGTTGTCAGAGGCAGACACACAAAAAAAATGCCATACTGCTGAGCTCTGCGATGACGGCATTCTGGTGGTGGCAACAGCATGCGTTGATTGGCGTGCTGTCTGGCTGACACTGGGTGCCGATGCATGCTGTCTGACTGTGCCACTAGCTCCTTGCAACGACCTCCCCCTGCTTCCAACTTGTCTCCTCCTCCTCCTCTCTGTCTCCCCATCTGAACTTTCCCCCTCTTCTTCTTCTTTTCTAGCGGGCACCCACGTGACATCCACGGACGCATCATCATCAACCGCTTCACTTGTATCTGACAAATCAACAAAGGAAGCAGCAGCGGGTACAACATCACCATCATCATCACACTGTACGTCCATGTCTGTAATGCTGCCTGACTGAGACATATCACTGTTATCTACATCCTCTGTCAATGATGTTTGCGCATCACTCATTTCTTCCAACTGATGTGTCAATAACTCCTCTGAAAGATCAAGTGAAGCGGCTGTGGTGCTAGTGTTGGTGGTGGCGGCAGGTGGGCGAGTGGCACTGGTCACTTCAGAGGTGGCCGAAGCTAAGCTGGAGGTGGATGGTGCGTCAAGGTTCCGAGCGGAAGCTGTAGGAGGAGGACCAGTCAACTAGGTCCTCCTCAGAACTTTTCGCGTTCATGGCACGTGGCCTCTGAACACTGTGCATTATTGTAGGGTCAAAGGGAATCACAGCACCATGACCACGACGGCACCTGCGGGGTGGCCTGCCTCTGCCTGTCATTTTTTTTTTAAATGTAGACTTACACTACTATTAAACAAAATATGAGTGGTGCCACTGGGCAAGTGGGCACAGTATACGCTGTGAGCCTGACACAAAAAAACAGAATGATGTTTCACAATCCAAAAAGTTAATTTTTTTTAAATGTACACTTACACTACTATTAAACAAGATATGAGTGGTGGCACTGAGCAAGTGGGCACAGTATACGCTGTGAGCCTGACACAAAAAAGCAGACTGATGTTTCACAGTCAAAAATGTTTATTTTTTAAATATTTAAACTACTGTTACAACAAATATGAGTGGTGCCACTAACTTGGCAAGTGGGCCTGGCACACACGCTGGCAGGCAAGCAACTGCAATAAGATTACACTAGCAGACTGATGTTTCACAGTCAAAAAAGTTTTTTTTTTTAAATATTTACACTACTGTTACAACAAATATGAGTGGTGCCACTAACTTGGCAAGTGGGCCTGGCACACACACTGGCAGGCAGGCAGGCAACTTCAATTAGATTACACTAGCTGACTGATGTTTCACAGTCAAAAAAGTTTTTTTTTAAATATTTACACTACTGTTACAACAAATATGAGTGGTGCCACTAACTTGGCAAGTGGGCCTGGCACACACGCTGGCAGGCAGGCAACTGCAATTAGATTGCACTAGCAGACTGATGTTTCACAGTCAAAAAAGTTTTTTTTAAAATATTTACAATACTGTTATAACAAATATGATTGGTGGCACTAGTTGGCAAGTGGGCCTGCACACACGCTGGCAGGCAGGCAACTGCAATTAGATTGCACTAGCAGACTGATGTTTCACAGTCAAAAAAGTTTTTTTTGAAATATTTACACTACTGTTACAACAAATATGAGTGGTGCCACTAACTTGGCAAGTGGGCCTGGCACACACACTGGCAGGCAGGCAACTTCAATTAGATTACACTAGCAGACTGATGTTTCACAGTCAAAAAGTTTTTTTAAAATATTTACACTACTGTTATAACAAATATGAGTGGTGGCACTAACTTGGCAAGTGGGCCTGGCACACACGCTGGCAGGCAGTCAACTGCAATTAGATTGCACTAGCAGACTGATGTTTCACAGTCAAAAAAGTTTTTTTTTTTAAATATTTACACTACTGTTACAACAAATATGAGTGGTGCCACTAACTTGGCAAGTGGGCCTGGCACACACACTGGCAGGCAGGCAACTTCAATTAGATTACACTAGCAGACTGATGTTTCACAGTCAAAAAAGTTTTTTTTTAAATATTTACACTACTGTTACAACATATATGAGTAAATAGAAAAAACAGGTATAACGCAACCAAGTGGGCAAAATACTTATTAAGCACCATAGTAGTATATTCCTGGATACATGCTTGAAACACACGTGAGATATGTGCAATATTACAATAACTTGACACGGCGGTCTCGTCAAACACTTCACCCGCACACAAGCATACCATAACCCTTCTTTTACCTTTTCATAAAGGCGGAAGTCCTCTGCTTCTTCTAGAAGGCGCAACCGTCTCTCTCTCTCCAACTCCGGTTCAGCTGCAAGCGTGTGCGGGACTTACCAATCGGACGTGACGTCAGCGGTTCCTCTGTCAATTCTCACTCTCACCGGTCAGTATCCAATAAGTGCTTCTAATTAGGCCAATGCTCCTTTGTATGCCGATGTGCTCTGGGGCTTAGTGAAAAGAGTTCCTCTGCTCTTAGGGAAAGTATCAAGAAAAAAATGTGCAAAGTCCCAGAGGTAGATACATAAAAAAATCAGGTTTATTAGGAACAAGGTTAAAACATTAAAAAATAGTGGTGTAAAAGCATAGAACGGTCTAACGCGTTTCGGCTAGCTCCTGCCGTAATCATAGACCATGTCTATTGTATGTTTTACAAAAGCTTAAATAGGTGTCTAATTACATGTTCAACCAAATCAGCTGAATACTTAACCCTTACTAGCTATAAAGAGAGTTGCTGTCTATAATCAACTACTTAGAATACCAAAAGTACAATATCTCTTATTCTGTTTGATTCACTACACATACATATTAATCAATATGCTATAAAAAGGTATACATGAATATGTTAACTACTAATGTATTCAACAAACGTTTACATATTATGAAGGTATACATAAATGTATTGGATCATAATGTTATATACATATAGTTAATTAGATCCTCAGAAAATTATGCCGTTTTTTTTACTTTTAATTAAACATAAGACTGCTCTGATAACTAAATATAAAGAAGAAATCTGTGTTTTGCAAAAGGAACTTAGTAGATTTAGACATGATGAGAAATATGTAAAGTTTGATACCATACTACAAGAGACAATTGAAGCTACCAAACGTAATATAATGAATACCAAATATATAAAATATCAGAGAGATAGTAAAGATTACACTAACAAAACAGTTTATGTGTGGCGTAGGAAGTTTAGAAGGGCAATACAGACCAATCAAAAAAACTCTATACAGACACAAGACAAAAGCATTAGTCATGTAAAGGAAGATACAACAACCATGGGCACATTAGCACATAAGAAAAATAGGGGTTGGAGGAAAAAAGTAAGATTTAATACAGATAACCGTAATTTTACAGATGAAGAGGGTTCTGCCTCAGGGACTGATTTTTCTAATTCAGAGGGTAGTTCTGCATCAGACTGGGATAATACACCAATTGAATTGAGCTCTAATTTAGAAGTAACAACGGATATTAATACTCATTTAAATGAAAATATTCAAGCAGAAGGTACAGCACTATGCACCACTGAACAAGGAGCCAAACCAAAAGAAAAGACATACACAGAGGTTTTTCGGGAGGGCTCAGGCATACCCAAAGGAGGGGGTGCACAGACAACACAAATAGAACAAGATTTAGTGGAGAAAAAACAGGAAAGGTACCCTCTAAGAGAAAACAAAAACAAAAACAATCGGATTAATATATCCAAGTATAGTCTGAGTGAGACTGAACGTAAAGTCCTCAGTTATGGACTCAATTTTTGCCCTTCTAGGGATTTCATTCTCTTTCAGACTATTCTGGATACTAATAAATTTGTTAGATCGCTCACACTGAAGAAACATTTCCTTAAAGAAAATAAAACTACAGAGCCCAAGTTTATGACTAAGAATGATACCACAACAAGTGACATGACAAATGATCTTACTTTTCAAGACCTTTGCACACGCAATGATCTAGAACAGTTAATATCTGAAGGGAACTTAACCTCAATGGAGGAAGAGAGCAAGGATAAACATGTGGGTTTTAAATGTAAATCCAATTTTTATCCTTTGCAGTCCAGAGGTAAACCACTTGAATTATTTCAGAAAAGAGTTGTTGAGGATCTTACCGCTCTACATCAACAAAAAACAGGGAAAATGAATAATACAAACAATTTAACTAAAAAGGAAAGAGAAGCATTGGTAGCCCTAGAGAAAAATGAAAACATTGTGATAAAGCGGGCGGATAAAGGCTGCAGTATAGTGGTCTGTGATAAGACTTGGTATATAACTGAAGCTCATAGACAGTTGGATGACACTAATGTCTTTTTTTTTTTTTATATATATTATTTTTATTTAAGTTTATCATAAAACTTTAACAATAAGACAAAAAAGAAAACCATTACTGGATGACACTAATGTCTATGAGAAAGTTAGCCATAATCCCCGCATAGATTTTCAGAGACGTCTTTTCAAAATATTGAGTGAAGGTAGAAGAAATGGTTTTATTGATCAATCCACCTTTGAATATCTATATGTTGAACATCCAAGGACTGCTGCGTTTTATCACCTACCAAAAACACATAAAGGTCTTGAAAATGTCAAAGGGAGACCCATTGTGTCAGGCAATGGCTCCCTGCTTGAACATCTGTCCGAATGGGTAGATGATACACTGCAGCCATATGTCCTCAAATTAAACAGTTATGTAAAAGACACCACCCATACACTCAATATCTTTAAGAACTATACTTGGAAGGAAAATTATAGTTGGCTTACAGTAGACGCCATATCATTATATTCCTCAATACCACACTCTATAGGCCTACAAGCCATAGAGTACTATCTAGATAAAAATGGTAAATTAAATGCAGACTTTAAACACTATGTACTTAAAATCATTAAGTTTCTTTTGGAACACAATAGCTTTACTTTTGGAAATGACCACTTTATACAAAAACAAGGGACTGCGATGGGGGCGAAATTTGCGCCCTCATACGCAAATTTGGTTATGGGCTGGTTCGAAGAAATCTTCATCTATGGAGATACAAATCCCTTTCGCAAACATATAATCCAATATAATAGGTTTATTGATGACCTTATAATAGTTTGGGAGGCTGATGAAACAACAGCTGATAAATTTATTCAACATCTAAATAATAATAAAATGGGATTAGGTTTCACTAAAGAATGGAATAAAGTAGAAATTAATTTTTTGGACATTACATTATATGGGGATTCCGAATCTAAATGTGTTAATACAGCACTATACCGTAAACCCATAGCTGGTAATGCATTGCTTTATGCTACCAGCGGACATCCAAAACATGTCTTTAAAGGCATTATCAAAGGACAGATGATGAGAGTGAAGCGAAATTGTTCACAAAATGATGACTATATTAAAGAGAGTGAAGAGTTGTCTCATAGACTAATTGCTAGAGGCTACTGTAAAAACAAGGTCACAAAAATTAAAAAGGAAGTTGACCAATATAATAGAGAGGATCTACTGTCCCCTAAAAAGAAGGCCAAGATAGATGACAGACCTGCATTCGTCACCAAGTATTTGAATCAATATAATGATATATGTGATATTGTGAAAAAATATCTCCCAATTTTATACGGGGATGAAATACTAAAAGAAGTAATTGGTGATGGATGCAGATTTGTCTATAAGAAAAATTATACACTTGCTAATTCGCTCTCACCCAGTGTTCTAAAAAATACACAGATACAAACTAACGAAAGTTCTTGGTTAAGACATAATGGCAGCTATAGATGTGGTAGCATTCGCTGTAAAGTATGTGAGTATCATAATGTCACCAACACTTTCGAATCTTACACAACAGGTGAAACCTTTCAGATACATGGTTGTCACAATTGTAGCTCTAACTATGTGGTATATCTGGCAGAATGCAATCTGTGCAGGGGTCAATACGTGGGACTCACTACACGTGATGTTAGGACACGTATAAGAGAACATCTGGGAGACATTAGAAATAAAGTCCCCTGCTCAGAATTAAGCAGACACTTTATTGAAGTCCATAATCAGTCAGTCCGTTCCTTTAGCTGGAATGTAATAGAAGCAATTAAAACTCCATCTAGAGGGGGAGATAGATCTTCAATATTAGGTAGACAGGAAGTCTATTGGATCTTTAGACTAAGCAAAATCCCTAATGGTTATAACTCAGAATTTGATTTGGTTAATTTCTGGGAATAGTTATCATATCCATATAATAAAACCTTCTATCAATAGAAGTTATGAGTGTATATAGATCTAGTTTGAGTAAGGAATTCATTAACAATATCCTATCTAAACACATACATACCTACATATGCTATATAGTTCTCTATGTTATACATTTTAGTCTAGTGTTTGGTTGGCTCAAATATCAAATATAGATGGTACATTCACTACACCTAATAAAATATGGACCCTCCATAAGCCCTCATAATTTTTTTTTTTTTTTTTAGAAATTAAATATATTTATATATGTGTTTCATTTCTAACACCTTTAAAACATAGTAAAAAGCCTTTCCTATATAGAGAGGAGAGTGTGGATACTTCATGCTGTGTTCTTATATCCTTATGGGCAGAGGTTCAGTTTTGAGCCTAAATTCATTTAAGTGTATTTGTTTCATAGAGAATACTAAAAGTTAAAAAAAACGGCATAATTTTATGAGGATCTAATTAACTATATGTATATAACATTATGATCCAATACATTTATGTATACCTTCATAATATGTAAACGTTTGTTGAATACATTAGTAGTTAACATATTCATGTATACCTTTTTATAGCATATTGATTAATATGTATGTGTAGCGAATCAAACAGAATAAAAGATATTGTACTTTTGGTTTTTTAAGTAGTTGATTATAGACAGCAACTCTCTTTATAGCTAGTAGTTGATTATAGACAGCAACTCTCTTTATAGCTAGTAAGGGTTAAGTATTCAGCTGATTTGGTTGAACATGTAATTAGACACCTATTTAAGCTTTTGTAAAACATACAATAGACATGGTCTATGATTACGGCAGGAGCTAGCCGAAACGCGTTAGACCGTTCTATGCTTTTACACCACTATTTTTTCATGTTTTAACCTTGTTCCTAATAAACCTGATTTTTTATGTATCTACCTCTGGGACTTTGCACATTTTTTTCTTGAACATATATGAGTGGTGCCACTAACTTGGCAAGTGGGCCTGGCACACACGCTGGCAGGCAGGCAGGCAACTGCAAAAAGATTACACTAGCAGACTGATGTTTCACAGTCAAAAAAGTTTTTTTTTTAAATATTTACACTACTGTTACAACAAATATGAGTGGTGCCACTAACTTGGCAAGTGGGCCTGGCACACACGCTGGCAGGCAGGCAACTTCAATTAGATTACACTAGCAGACTGATGTTTCACAGTCAAAAAAGTTTTTTTTTAAATATTTACACTACTGTTATAACAAATATGATTGGTGGCACTAGTTGACAAGTAGGCCTGGCACACACGCTGGCAGGCAGGCAACTTCAATTAGATTACACTAGCTGACTGATGTTTCACAGTCAAAATTTTTTTTTTTTTTAAATATTTACACTACTGTTACAACAAATATGAGTGGTGCCACTAACTTGGCAAGTGGGCCTGGCACACAAGCTGGCAGGCAGGCAGGCAACTTCAATTAGATTACACTAGCAGACTGTTTCACAGTCAAATAATTTTTTATTTTTTTTTAAAATCAGTTTTTATTCAGAGAGAGAGTGAACACATGGGCACAAACATTTATCCCACAGCAAGACATGTATCACATACATAGTATTCACATATTACATCATTATAAAAGCTGTACAATAATGAGATAGAAGAAACAGGATACAGATAATCAGTGGTAGATTACATCTCAGAACTCTCCAACTTTAACACAAGCATACTGTATCCTGTACTATCATATGCCGGAATGTCCGTAACCCACATGTTGACAACTCCCTCATTTTTGTAATGTGGAGAGATTAAAACTTCTCCCCTACTCAATTTAAACCCAGTTAACCCCCAACCCCCCCCCTAATATTCCCCTTGAACAGAATTATTCTTATCCTATAGTGTACACAGTGTTTTCTTATAAGTAGGCAAGTGTTCAATCTTAGATATCTTGCTGGACCAGCAACGTATAGGGCGAGAGAGATAATAATAATAAAAAAAAAAAATTTAGGGAGAGAGAGAGAGGATGATTAAAAAGTGAGATGACTCCACTCTCCTCTCAGAGAGTCTTCCAGAAAAGTAATAGAATTACGAAAGGGCAGGAGGACTTGCCTTTGTATCTCCAATTCAAATGTTAGAATCAATCTGCGCCATTTCCGTAGAAATGAGCTTAGTCGGCTACCCACGTCTACCCTAACATTTACTTGTTCAATAAATAGTTGTGTTCTTAGCATGTTTTTGAAATAAACCATTGTAGGTGCCCTGTTAGTTGTCCAGTGATTAAGTAAACACTTCCTCGCCAGCAGAATAAGTAAGGTCAATTCTGAGTCAGTCTGTCTGTACTGTTGCTCCCACTGCATAAACAATACCGCCCTAGGTGTAAATTCAAAAGAAGAACCCATCTTTGTCTTAACCCAGTATTGTAGTTTACTCCAAAATTGACTAACTTTCGGACACTCCCATATACAATGCAACAGGCCAGGAGATTCCGCTGAGCACTTAGAACATTTATTGGGCCAATCCGGTATCCATTTAGCTAGACACTTGGGGGTCATATACGCTTTGTGTATGAACCTTATTTGGGTTTCTCGCAAATTTGCCGATAGGGTGGCTTTTTTGACTCTCTCTAGCCCCCTCCGGACCTCATCCCACGTGATATCCTGAAATCCCTCTTTCTGCCAGCCTTCCACAAAGCTCAGATGTGTGTGCGGCATTCGTCTCTGTAAGAGAGTTTGGTAGATCTCAGATAAAGAGAACCTCCCCATTTTGAATAAGGCCTGTGACAGGCGAAATGGTGAGCCCTCCCAAAAGCCCGGCTCATCCCTTATTATCTTATTCACATAGTGGCGCACCTGGAGGTACGCATAGAAATGGGCTTGTGGAATATTATAATCCCTCTGCAGAGCTGCAAAGGATTTTACAGTTTTCATCAGTGGATCTATCAGCGCATTTATGCTCGTCAGGCCTCGTTGCTCCCAGGAGCGAAATGGTTTTGTCTCCATACCTGCCGGAAAATCCGGATTGCCACTAAGTGGTAGATATGGAGAGCCCAGATTCACCTTACCTAGATACTTATGAGCTAAGTGCCAGGCTTTCATAGGGTCCTGGTATAGAAGATTCCCAGTCAGCAATTTAGCCGCTCCCGATTTTGATAACTGTGGCAGGTACGCTAGAGATATACCCTTTAACACTGCTCTCTCCAAATCCGCTCTGTAAAAGTGGCCCGTGCCTATCTGCCAGTCGAGTACCAGGCGAATCATGGCCGCCCAATTGTATAGCCTGAAGTCCGGCAGTGCTAGCCCTCCATTGAGATAACTCATGGATAATTTTGTTTCTGAGATACGTGGTCTGCCTCCACGCCACACAAAGTAGCGCATTGCAGAATTTAAAGATTTCACATCAGTTTTATTAAGCAGAAGAGGCAGCATGAGCATGGGATATAAAAGACGAGGGAGGATCGCCATTTTGATAAGGCTGACGCATCCCATTAGCGATATGGGTAGTGACTTCCAGCTTTTCATCTGGGAGCAGAGTTTTGCGCATAAGGGGGCCAAATTAATGGAATATAGCTTGTTGGGGTTCACATGGATCTGAATACCTAAATAGGTAATCACCTGGTTCGCCACTGCGAACGGATACTCTTGCGCCGGTCCTTCGCCCCTGTGCAGCCATAAGATTTCTGACTTTTGCATGTTGGCTTTATAGCCCGAGAAGGACCCGAAATCTCGCAACGTCTGCACAATAGACGGCACGTGCACCTTAGGGTCTTGCACAAACAGCAACATATCGTCTGCATATAGAGCAAGATGTTGGGAGTGACCAGCTACTTCAATGCCTGGGAAGATTTGACGTAATTTAATTGCTAGTGGCTCCAGTGCCAAATTAAACAACAAGGGAGACAGCGGGCAACCCTGTCTTGTACCCCTTTGCAATATTATGTCAGACGAGAATAGGTTGTTAACGCATATGTTAGCTATAGGTGAAGAGTATAAATTGGTGATAAAAGAGACAAAGGACCCAGAGAAGTTAAACCTGGACAAGGTATGTAACAAGTGTCCCCATTCCACCCTATCGAAGGCCTTCTCTGCGTCCAAGGACAGCAGGAAGGCCTCCGGGAGCTTACCCCCTTCCCCCGATTGTTTCAGACTCCAAAAGTATTGTAGCACCTGCAGGATTCTACGTTTACCACCGAGGATCTCGCTACCATAAAGCCGGTCTGATCCTCGTGTATCAAGTCTGGTAATATAAATTTAAGACGTTCCGCTAATAACTTAGTCAAGATCTTGTAATCGGAGTTCAGTAGCGATATGGGTCTGTAAGACTCCGGGAGAAGTGCATCTTTACCCGCCTTAGGGATAAGAGTGATGTGGGCAGCCGTGAAGGTCTTAGTTGGTTTACTAGATTCCGTGAAATAGTTCTGAAAAAGATCAGTGAGCACGGGGACCACTCTGTTTTTTAATAACCGATAAAATTCAATCGGCAGCCCATCTGGGCCTGCTGCTTTGCCCAAATTCAAAGTCATGATCGTCCTATCCACCTCTTCCCTAGAAATAGGTGCATTAAGCTTACTCAATTGGTCTTCCGACACCTGTGGTAACTCGATAGAGTCCCAAAATGCCCGCTTAGTCTCCTCTGTGTCCCCTTTGTTGCTAGCATAGAGGTCAGAATAATAAGAGGCAAACGTCTCCACTATGCGTTTAGGGTCCTTAGCCAGAGTGCCCCCTGACCTAATGGCCGCTATGAAACGAGTAGAGGATTTCAAATTGACCAGAGAGGCCAGCAGTCTGCCCGATTTATCCCCAAAGCGGTAGTATCTACCCCTAGTTCTCAGGAGGGCTTGTGAGGCTTGATACGCCAATAGCGCATCATATTCTTTTTTCGTATCCATATACTTCTGGTGGTTAACCAGTGTGGGCGAGGACCTATACAAACGGAACTTATCCGCCAACTGCTCTCTCAGCCTCTCCAGCCTCTCTGTGTGTAGTTTTTTCCTGCGTGACAGGAAGGCTAGAATATCACCTGTTAGCACTACTTTGGCTGTATGCCAGAAGAGCTCTGGGTTCGAGCGATGTTGTGCATTATTAGTTTGAAAGTCATCCCAAGCCTGTTCCATATATTGTTGAAACTCTTGGGATGTCAATAGGTATTGGGGAAATCTAAGAGTCCTGCGCCCCGACGCCCGGGGCAGTGTGTCTAGGAAGAGCCCCACAGGGGCATGATCAGAAACCACCACATCCCCTATTTTAGTATCCACCACTTGGGGAATCAAGGAGTTCGAGACCATGAATAGATCTATACGTGACATAGTGGGAGAGGATCTGGAGACACACGTAAAGTCCCTACCGTCCGGATTCAGCTTGCGCCAAATATCCACGATATCTAGAGCAGATGTCAGAGAATGAAATGTATCCACTTCAAATTTGCAACTGACCTTGGTCTGCAATCCCCCAAGTTGTCCACTCTGGTCCCTGTCGCACTGAGGATTGGGGGCGAGGTTGAAGTTACCCCCTAGTATGATAGGAGTATCCAAGAATGGAGTCAGTACCTCAATCAAACCTTCCCAAAATGATCTGTCTTTCTTGTTGGGTGCATATATATTGCACAACGTGTATCTCTTGCCCGCAATTGTAGTGCAAACTATAATATATCGTCCCTCTGGGTCAGTTACTACCGATACATCATCCATCTCTAATTTTTTCCCAAACAGGATAGCCACCCCTCTGCTGGCTGATTTATAAGACGCAAATTCCACCCTACCAACCCAGTCCCTTTGTAATTTAGCGTGTTCTATGTCATTAAGATGTGTCTCTTGTAAAAACGCGATGTCTGCACCTTTCTTTCTAAGTAGTGTAAGTATAGTCTTTCGCTTAACTGGGGAGTGTATACCCCCTACATTCCAAGAGTATATACTAAATGTTAATGTTTAATGTGATCTTCAGCGTAAGAGAGAGAAAGGAAGAGAAAAAAAAAAAAAAAGGGTAGTAAAGAAAAAGGGTAGTAAAGAAAATTCCTCACCCATCTCCGTGCCAGTCCATTGGTTCCAAAAGTGCAAGGATACCATTCATCATAATACAGCCTGTATAAAAGCAATGGTAACAGACAACATTGGATAAGTTTAATTTTCGCCCAACCATTTTTCTCTAAAAGCATATGCCTGTCTATATACCAGTAACCCTTATACTTGTAAGCCTGCAGGGCTGCACCTTTAAACACATTGGTGACTCCATTATTCGACCTAAATGAAAGAAGAAACAAAGATATATAGAACAGAGACAATCCTGCAGCGGAATCGCCTGATGTCCTCAACCTTTTATTACCTACTTGCCCTGAACCCCTCCACTCCCGAGCATAACAAGGAGAGCTTCCCAGACATTTAACTAAAATATGTCTATCGAACATATCCCCCCCAAACTGCATAATGAACCATAACCATAAGAACAAACTCTTGACCTGCGCACAGGTATAGCAATTTTTCTTATCTCCACCTTGTTTTATCTGCATAAGTCATAGATGAAACTAGACAATAAGGGCCTCACATTGTTCTGTACAGAAAACCCCTCCCTAACCCTCTCCCCCCCTAGCATATCTAGGACTCCTGGAGCCATTCTCTGCATCCAAAAACTCCTGTGCTGCCTGCGGAGAGTGAAAAAATTTAGGACCTCTAGGGGTGGCAATTTTTAGCTTAGCTGGGTAGAGTAAATAGGCCTGTCTACCCTCTCTGTGTAATCTAGAGCAGATTGTTGAGAACTCCCTGCGCTGTTTCACTAGATCTGCAGAGTAATCCTGGAAGAGTAGAATCCTAGAGTTCTCAAAAGACACTTCCCCCATCCTTCGATACGCCCTAAGGACTGCCATCTTAGTCTGAAAATGAAGGAATTTTATCATTATAGGCCTTGCTTGTGCATTGCGATCCATGGCCGGTCTTTCTGGGCCTACCCTGTGTGCTCTTTCTACACTATGCACTAGTGTGTCAGTAGGGATCCCTATCAAAGATGGGAGAGTAGTTTCAACAAATTTCAAGATATCATTTGCTTTGATGGATTCAGGCAGGCCTAACAGGCGGAGGTTATTCCGCCGTGATCTATTTTCTAGATCATCAATCTTTTGTTGAAGAGCTACAGTGTGTTTCTCCAGGGCTATCAGTTTATTAGTGTTGACATTTTGCGTGTCCTCTAGATCTGACACCCTCCCCTCTACCTCCGACACTCTTGTCGAAAATTGCTTTACTTCCTCCGCAAGCGTGTCCACCCCTTTTTGCAAATTTTCTATCTTAGGTAAAAAAAGGGTGGATATTTGCTTTACTATAGGGTGCGGGTCCAGGGCATGGCTTTCTGGGATAGGGTCAAAAGAGGTAGCCTGGGTACCTACATCAGAACCTACTTTAGCTCTGCGATCTGTATTTTTATTCCTGCTCGCCATTTTGTTTGGTACTAGAAATTTCTCCATACACTATCCACTTTCTATTTGCTAGCTTGGGTATTGGACAAATATGCAGCCCAGGAAATGCCTCACCCAACTACTCACAAATCAGACAGTTGTTACACTAAATGAGCAGTCAGTATAGATAATACATCAGTACATGTCAGAATATACAATCAGTGTGCCAATAAATGTTATTCAACCTGCAAAGCAAAGAGATGGTTAAAGCAGCATGCAGTACACAGCACAACACAGACTCTCCACAATCTCTCTATCAGGCAGGCCTATAGTTACACAAAATGAGCCAGCAGTACCAAGAGTATATCAATACAGTGCAGAATATCCAGTCTGTGTGTCCATAAATACAATTCAACCTGTAAAACAAAAGAGTGACTAAAGCATATTTTGCACACAGTCAAGAGAGAAGAATAATAATGACTCCTTTGCAGACAGCAATTTACAGGGGATCTCAAGCAACTTGTTGGGGGCTCCTGCAGGTGAAAAATCCCTTAGAAAGTTAATGTTCAGGCCTCAGTGGGCTCTTAGGCCCATGCAGTGCATCTTATATCCAGCAAGTTTAAATATGATCAGAAAGGTCAGTGTCTGAGAGCTAGGGCAAAGCAGGGTTTTATGCAGTACGTAGCACTTATAGTTCCCAGACCTCTGCGCAGACCCTAATACAACCCACCCCCTTAGAGAGACTTAGGTAGAATCCAAAAAGTCATTAGCGGGTGCCACTATACTATGAGCTCCAAATGTTATTAAATAAAGTACCAGGGGGGCAGATGATCTATATGTGCAGTCCAGAGAGCCCTATTAATCCCCTCATTCAGAGGTGTCCCATAGGAAAGAGCTCCAAGCCTCTAAGCCTCCTCACCGCCACCAGATTATCAAGAAAATTGAGGCCGTATGTATACACAGCACGATCTTACCCAGTACGGTCTGGTCTCAGCAGGCTTACCCGGTACGGGCTGGTACCCTCACTGCTCCGGTGTACTTGATGGCGGTATGCAGATCAGTTCCAGGAGACCGGGAGCCTGTGCCAAATGCTCCGATGATTCTGTCACCTGCGGTATGTCTATAGGCTGCTGTAAGACTGCGCCCACCCTGTTTGACTCTTCAGTCGCATTCGCGCCTCCAGCACCACGTGGCTTCTCGCCGTGTCACCTCTCCAGCCTGTGAAGCCCAGGAAAGGGCAGAGTACAGCTCCCGATCCGGGCATTGAGTCGCCGGTGCTTCTTTCCGTCTGCTCTGGGGTTTGTGCAGGAACCTCACCAGCTAGCTCGCAACTTCTGCTTGTCCTCCTTATTCGTGCTAGGCCAAGATGGCCGCCGCTCTCCTTGCGCCGTCTGCCTGGTTTCCCCTTAGACAGTTGGAAGACGGACTTCAGTGGGGGCAGATGTATATTGCCTGCCTCTCTAGGGCCCAGACACGATCCCTGTCTAGGGCAAATAGGCTCGGGCTATAAAATTTAGAGTGAATTCTCACTTTACTCTTGTAGTTGGCACGGAGCTCCACCCACCGGAAGTCCTCAAATAATTTTTAAAAAAAAATATTTACACTACTGTTACAACAAATATGAGTGGTGCCACTAACTTGGCAAGTGGGCCTGGCACACACGCTGGCAGGCAGGCAACTGCAATTAGATTGCACTAGCAGACTGATGTTTCACAGTCAAAAAAGTTTTTTTAAAAAATATTTACAATACTGTTATAACAAATATGATTGGTGGCACTAGTTGGCAAGTGGGCCTGGCACACACGCTGGCAGGCAGGCAACTGCAATTAAATAACACTAGCAGACTGATGTAAAAGTTTTTTTTTTAAAAAGTTACACTAATGTTACAACAGATATGAGTGGTGGCACTGAGGAAGTAGGCACAGTATATGCTGTGAGCCTGACACACAGGCTGGCACTAGTGGCAGGCTGGCCTGGCAACTAAAATTAAATAACACTAGCAGACTGATGTAAAAAAAAATTTTTTAAAAAAGTTACACTAATGTTACAACAGATATGAGTGGTGGCACTGAGGATGGAAGTCGGCACAGTATATGCTGTGAGCCTGACACACAGGCTGGCACTAGTGGCAGGCTGGCCTGGCAACTAAAATTAAATAACACTAGCAGACTGATGTAAAAGTTTTTTTTTAAAAAAGTTACACTAATGTTACAACAGATATGAGTGGTGGTACTGAGGCTGGCAGTGGCAGGCTGGCCTGGCAACTGAAATTAGATTACACTAGCAGACTGATGTAAAAAATTTTTTTTTAAAAATTTACACTAATGTTACACCAGATTTGAGTGGTGGCACAGAGCAATTAGGCACAGTATATGCTGTGAGCCTGATACACAGGCTGGCACTAGTGGCAGGCTGGCCTGGCAACTAAAATTAAATAACACTAGCAGACTGATGTAAAAGATTTTTTTTAAAAAAATTACACTAATGTTACAACAGATATGAGTGGTGGCACAGAGCAATTAGGAACAGTATATGCTGTGAGCCTGATACACAGGCCTGCTGGCAACTGAAATTAGATTACACTAGCAAACTGATGTAAAAGTTTTTTTTTTAAATTTACACTAATGTTACACAAGATATGAGTGGTGGCAGTGAGCAAGTAGGCACAGTATATGCTGTGAGCCTCACACACAGGCTGACAGGCAGGCAAATGCAATTAGATTACAAAAAACAAACAAAAAAAACCAGACTGAAGTTCTAGCCCTAAAAAGGGCTTTTTGGGGTGCTGTCCTTACAGCAGAGATCAGATGAGTCCTTCAGGACTGTAGTGGACACTGAATACACTAGCCTAGCTATCAATTTCCCTAAAAAATCAGCAGCAGCAGCGCTATCACTCCTCTCACTAAGAATGCAGGATCAGAATGAATCTAAAATGGCTGCTGCCCAGGAGCTGGGAGGGTCTGGGAGGGAGTGTCTGCTGCTGATTGGCTGTAATGTGTCTGCAGACTGTGAGATACAGGGTCAAAGTTTACTCAATGATGATGAATAGGGGGCGGATCGAACATCGCATATGTTCGCCCGCCGCGGCGAACGCGAACAAGCTAAGATCGCCGAGAACTGTTCTCCGGCGAACTGTTTGCGACATCACTAGTAAAGAACAGAGAGATGAGTGAGCTTAAGGATAAACCATATAAGAGGGTGTATACATTACTTACTGACTGATTGTGTACAGAACAGAGAGATGAGTGAGGTTATGGATAAACCATGTAAGAGGGTGTATACATTACTTACTGACTGATTGTGTAAAGAACAGAGAGATGAGTGAGCTTAAGGATAAACCATGTAAGATTGTGTATACATTACTTACTGACTGATTGTGTAAAGAACAGAGAGATGAGTGAGGTTAAGGATAAACCATGTAAGAGGGTGTATACATTACTTACCGGCTGATTGTGTAAAGAACAGAGAGATGAGTGAGCTTAAGGATAAACCATGTAAGAGGGTGTATACATTACTTACTGACTGATTGTGTAAAGAACAGAGAGATGAGTGAGCTTAAGGATAAACCATGTAAGAGGGTGTATACATTACTTACTGACTGATTGTGTACAGAACAGAGAGATGAGTGAGCTTAAGGATAAACCATGTAAGAGGGTGTATACATTACTTACTGACTGATTGTGTAAAGAACAGAGAGATGAGTGAGCTTAAGGATAAACCATGTAAGAGGGTGTATACATTACTTACCGGCTGATTGTGTACAGAACAGAGAGATGAGTGAGCTTAAGGATAAACCATGTAAGACGGTGTATACATTACTTACCAGCTGATTGTGTAAAGAACAGAGAGATGAGTGAGCTTAAGGATAAACCATGTAAGAGGGTGTATACATTACTTACTGACTGATTGTGTACAGAACAGAGAGATGAGTGAGCTTTAGGATAAACCATGTAAGAGGGTGTATACATTACTTACCGGCTGATAGTGTACAGAACAGAGAGATGAGTGAGCTTAAGGATAAACCATGTAAGAGGGTGTATACATTACTTACTGACTGATTGTGTACAGAACAGAGAGATGAGTAAGCTTAAGGATAAACCATGTAAGAGGGTGTATACATTACTTACTGACTGATTGGGTAAAGAACAGAGAGATGAGTGAGCTTTAGGATAAACCATGTAAGAGGGTGTATACATTACTTACTGACTGATTGCGTAAAGAACAGAGAGATGAGTGAGCTTAAGGATAAACCATGTAAGAGGGTGTATACATTACTTACTGACTGATTGTGTAAAGAACAGAGAGATGAGTGAGCTTAAGGATAAACCATGTAAGAGGGTGTATACATTACTTACTGACTGATTGTGTAAAGAACAGAGAGATGAGTGAGCTTAAGGATAAACCATGTAAGAGGGTGTATACATTACTTACCAGCTGATTGTGTAAAGAACAGAGAGATGAGTGAGCTTAAGGATAAACCATGTAAGAGGGTGTATACATTACTTACTGACTGATTGTGTAAAGGACAGAGAGATGAGTGAGCTTAAGGATACACCATGTAAGAGGGTGTACATATTATTTACTGACTGATTGTGTACAGAACAGATACAGGATTGAATGTAAAGGGACAGTCAAGTCCAAAAAATGTTTTCATGATTCAGATAGGGCATGCCATTTTAAACAAATTTCTAATTTACTTTTATCACCAATTTTGCTTTGTTCTCTTGGTATTCTTAGTTGAAAGTTAAACCTAGGAGGCTCATATGCTAATTTCTTAGACCTTGAAGGCCGTCTCTAATCTAAATGCATTTTGACCGTTTTTCACCACTATAGGGCGTTAGTATATGTGTTTCATAAAGATAACATTGAGGTCATGCACGTGAATTTACTGAGGAGTGAGCACTGATTGGTTAAAATGTAAGTCTGTCAAAATAACTGAAATAAGGGGCAGTCTGCAGAGGCTTAGATACAAAGTACTTACAGAGGTATAACGTATTATTATAACTGTGTTGCTTATGCAAAACTGGGGAATGGGTAATTAATGGGATTATCTATCTTTTAAAACAACAAACATTTTGGTGTTGACTGCCTCTTTAGTGTATAAACCCTCTTACATGATTTATCCTTACTTACCAGCTGAGTGTGTAAAAAAACAGAGAGATGAGAGAATTTTTAACCCAGCGCAGGGGCGTATTTTGGCCTAGACGCATCAGATTTGTTGTGGCTATATTTCTATGAAGCGTACAGCAATTTTAGAAGTATTAAACAAGTATATAATGGGAGATTTTGCCAAAGGAGCTTACATTCTAGGGGGTATAATAAGATATTTCCCATGGAGCTTACAGTTTAGAGGTAAACTGAAAATTGAATTAATTCAGCTAGCTACTGCCTTTAGATATGTTGGCTTTCAGCACTCAGTATTGTGTTTGAGTGTATATATATATATATATATATATATATATATATATATACATACAAACTTCCAAAAGGATCCCACACTCACTGCTTCAACTCAGCCTCCGGGGTGCACTTAAACCAGTAACATGCCAAATAAATAAGAAAGGCACTCTCCGTATAGTAGTAGTACAATTTTACTTAGATGAACGTTTTCGGGGTTGCCCCCGTCTTCAGACCTTACAAAACAAGTGAAAAGTGAACTATTTATGTGATTACCTGGTTGCGATCCTGCCAGAGCGTGTAGCGTCCCCATAGCGCAACTGCGCATGCGCAAGAGTTTGTACAGAGGCCCTGGAGGTTCAAAAGAGTCACCAAGTCAAACATAAAATAGAAATAAAAACAAAGATTCTTACATAGAATTAAAAGCACGGCACACAGCAAATACAGGGGTTACTGATACAAGCAAAAAGTTTGTGTGTAATACATGCTGCAGCGTAAGTATGAACTGAGTCTATGACAGTGTATAGAGTGGCTACGTAAGAGGGAAGCATCATAGATCTACATGACACCTTAGTATGAACATCGAGATCTGTTTGTATTTATATGTGTACCATTCTCAGACCATCACTTAACAAAAAACTCAAACTGCATACAATTAGTATCACTACTACGGTGTATACCTACTGTTGCTAGGCAACCATAAACATTCACAATGCACCAATCGGGTGCCAACAATGTTGTAGACCCAATCAATCTACTGTAAGATATACACACACGCCTTCCACACAACACCCTGTCAGTACCTATTCTGTCAAAACAGTGCATGTATTGCTACATTCAAGTCACGATATATACAACATTATTTAGTATTCCAATAATTATCAGTGAGACATGTCAATCACCTAAAAAAAGGCTTGTATAACGTAATTATATCCTGATGTTAGTGGAGCACATCACTTACTACCATGGACCAATCATAAATACATGTTGGTTTAAAATTACTACCTACTACAGGGAGTGCAGAATTATTAGGCAAGTTGTATTTTTGAGGATTAATTTTATTATTGAACAACAACCATGTTCTCAATGAACCCAAAAAACTCATTAATATCAAAGCTGAATATTTTTGGAAGTAGTTTTTAGTTTGTTTTTAGTTTTAGCTATTTTAGGGGGATATCTGTGTGTGCAGGTGACTATTACTGTGCATAATTATTAGGCAACTTAACAAAAAACAAATATATACCCATTTCAATTATTTATTTTTACCAGTGAAACCAATATAACATCTCAACATTCACAAATATACATTTCTGACATTCAAAAACAAAACAAAAACAAATCAGTGACCAATATAGCCACCTTTCTTTGCAAGGACACTCAAAAGCCTGCCATCCATGGATTCTGTCAGTGTTTTGATCTGTTCACCATCAACATTGCGTGCAGCAGCAACCACAGCCTCCCAGACACTGTTCAGAGAGGTGTACTGTTTTCCCTCCTTGTAAATCTCACATTTGATGATGGACCACAGGTTCTCAATGGGGTTCAGATCAGGTGAACAAGGAGGCCATGTCATTAGATTTTCTTCTTTTATACCCTTTCTTGCCAGTCACGCTGTGGAGTACTTGGACGCGTGTGATGGAGCATTGTCCTGCATGAAAATCATGTTTTTCTTGAAGGATGCAGACTTCTTCCTGTACCACTGCTTGAAGAAGGTGTCTTCCAGAAACTGGCAGTAGGACTGGGAGTTGAGCTTGACTCCATCCTCAACCCGAAAAGGCCCCACAAGCTCATCTTTGATGATACCAGCCCAAACCAGTACTCCACCTCCACCTTGCTGGCGTCTGAGTCGGACTGGAGCTCTCTGCCCTTTACCAATCCAGCCGCGGGCCCATCCATCTGGCCCATCAAGACTCACTCTCATTTCATCAGTCCATAAAACCTTAGAAAAATCAGTCTTGAGATATTTCTTGGCCCAGTCTTGACGTTTCAGCTTGTTTGTCTTGTTCAGTGGTGGTCGTCTTTCAGCCTTTCTTACCTTGGCCATGTCTCTGAGTATTGCACACCTTGTGCTTTTGGGCACTCCAGTGATGTTGCAGCTCTGAAATATGGCCAAACTGGTGGCAAGTGGCATCTTGGCAGCTGCACGCTTGACTCTTCTCAGTTCATGGGCAGTTATTTTGCGCCTTGGTTTTTCCACACGCTTCTTGCGACCCTGTTGACTATTTTGAATGAAACGCTTGATTGTTCGATGATCACGCTTCAGAAGCTTTGCAATTTTAAGAGTGCTGCATCCCTCTGCAAGATATCTCACTATTTTTGACTTTTCTGAGCCTGTCAAGTCCTTCTTTTGACCCATTTTGCCAAAGGAAAGGAAGTTGCCTAATAATTATGCACACCTGATATAGGGTGTTGATGTCATTAGATCACACCCCTTCTCATTACAGAGATGCACATCACCTAATATGCTTAATTGGTAGTAGGCTTTCGAGCCTATACAGCTTGGAGTAAGACAACATGCATAAAGAGGATGATGTGGTCAAAATACTCATTTGCCTAATAATTCTGCACTCCCTGTATATGCAAGAGGCAAGATGTTATAAACTATCCTTTGCGTCAAAAACTAACCCATCAAATCTCACAGATCATTAGAAAGATGAGTACCTCATTCATATTGTAAATAAGGAGCAAAAATAATAATAAAAATAAAAAATAAAAATTAAATAAATACATCTCACAATACCAGAGTATTGTACCAACATAAAATAAGTACACATCATAGCATTGATCACATTTTCCAATTGTAAAAAGTGATGAGCAGAATCTAATAACCAAAATTTATATAAAAAAAATTGATATAAAAAAACCTTACTAGAATAAAATCCAATTGGCTTAATATCCTGTCACCATAGCATCCAATATACAAAAATCCAAATACCTGGACATACTTGAACCCGGATGAGAAAAATAACATGTATGTCAAAAATTCATAGCTAATAGCAAATTGGAAAAAATATATTATAATAGGATAATGATCATCAAATACGTAAATGTATATATTGTATATATCATATATACACCATATCAACCAAAGCCAAAAACCTAACACTATATACTCATCAAAAGCAGCAATCATCATATATTTCCAGAATTCTGGAGAGATTGTAAAATATTCAAACATATACCTCAAACCATCAATAAAGACATATTCTGTCCAAAATCCAGATCACCACAATTCACAGAAAGCATTGCATGTCAAAATGAACATTTAATCCCTTAGGTACCAGAGTGTCAAGTGTAAAAATCCACCTACTTTCCATCTGTAGTAGCAACCTACCTCTATCACCGCCTCTTGAAAGAGGTGGGACATGATCTATGATAATGAATCGTAGATCCGTGTTTTTGTGTTTGGCTTGTAGAAAATGTCTGGCTACTGGTTGGTCAGATTTACCATTGCTTATAGCTGCTCTAATGGCCGATCTATGGTTGGCCATTCTAGTGCGGGCATCATCTTGTGTCTTACTGACATAGAATTTGCCACATAGACAGTGGATCATATATATGATGTAGTTGGTAGTGCATGTGACTCTGTGTCTAATGGCAAATTTTCTATTAATCCAAGGGTGTGTGAAAAATTTGCTCTGGAACATCCCACTGCATGTGGTGCATCCACTACACCGGAAGCACCCATTTTTGGTGGTGTCTAACCATGTTTTAGACTTGTAGCTCAGTCTATTATCGGGTCGCATCAGATGATCCCTTAAGGAGGCCGCCCTCCTATACCCAACAATTGGTGAGTCCATGGACTCACAAGACAGTCCTTTGTCAGTTGAGATGATATCCCAATGTTCTCGTAATATATTTGGTATAGTAATCTTGTCAGGAGTAAAGGTGGTCGTCAATATCATCCGTTCCTTGGGTAGTACCTCAGGTGCAGTCTTCCTCAAAGCATCATTCTGTGAAATATTTTTGGCTTCCAGAAAAGCAGTGGTGAGATGTTGTTTGTTATACCCACGCTGTTCAAATTTTATACTCATCTCCTCAAGTTGCAGTTGTTTATTCGCTTGGTCACTGTTGTTCCGAGTGACCCTCTTAAATTGTGATTTGGGCAAAGCCTTTTTCAAGAATGGTGGATGGCAACTTGTTCCTTGCAGAATTGAATTCCTGTCAGTAGGTTTTTGGTATAATGTAGTCTTCAGGCCATTCCCAGGTCTATATATCCTTAAATCCAGGAAGTCAATTGTTTGTTTGTTGTAGCTGATCTTAAACTTAAGATTGTTGTTTGTTTGGTTTAGCTCTTCAAACCAAGTGTCTAAACCTTGTTGGTCCCCCCTCCAAATCAGAAATAGATCGTCTATGTACCTGTGTAACATTAATATCCGTGGATCCTGGAATAGCGTGGTACCAAGAGTCTCAAACTGTGCCATAAATAGATTGGCATAAGATGGGGCCACATTGGACCCCATCGCTGTGCCTGATATCTGTAGATAGAATTTTGATTCAAATCTGAAATAATTCATCTTGAGACAGTACTCCAGTAGCTGTATTACCACATCAACAGGTGGACCCACATAGGGAGAACTGAGTAGAGTGGATTTGATCGCAGCCATATCCTCATCGTGAGGAATGACAGTATAAAGGCTGGTTACATCCAGGGTAACCAGCACTTCGTCATCAGTTAATCCTTCGATCTCTCGTAGTGATTTCACCATCTCAATAGAATCCAAAAGAAAAGAACCCATTTGTCTCACAAATGGTTGTAGAATGTCGTCCACATACACCGCAAGTGATTGTAATACTGAGCCCCTAGCCGACACAATTGGGCGTCCTGGAGGCCTAACAGGGTCCTTATGGACTTTGGGTAGGGTGTAGATAATTGGAATAATCGGAAAATACACAATCAGAAATTCATATTTTGCTTTAGATACAACATTAGTTGAATACAATGTATCAAGATACTTGTCAATGTTTTTTTTTAATTCAGAGGTGGGATCCTGTGGCAATGTATGATATACTGTCTTGTCTTCCAGCTGTGACATGATTTCGTGCCTATAGTCCTTATAGTCTTGTAAGACTAGTGCACCCCCCTTGTCCGCATTGCGTATAACCAGGTTGTGGTTTCCCTTTAGGTCCTTCAGTGCCTTCCACTCAGCTCTAGAAAAGTTGTTCCTTGTAGGGTTTTGCATGTTGGTAGTGCACTCAAAATTCTCACTTATCATACGTGTGTATGTACTGATGCTGGAATTGGATGATTTGGGGTCAAATTTGCTGTATTTCCTCAATTTCTCAGTGGGGTATTCAGTCTTTCCAAAGTGTTCTTTGAGGCGGAGTTTCCTATTGAACTTATATAGGTCAACATGTAGACCAAATCTATCTAGTTTAGCCGTGGGTACAAAGCTCAGTCCTTTCTCCAATATCCCTCACTCAACAGTTGTTAATTGGTGAGAACTGAGGTTGATTATGTTGCTTAATTCCAACCCCGACGCCATTGTCGTGGTGGTCTCCCCCTGGCAGATCCCCTTGCGCCTGCGGCCACTTCTCCTGGGGTGTGGCCTCCCCTGGAGGCGTTTTTTGACCGGGTGGTCATGGGTTGGGAGCCTGTGGTAGTGCCCAATTATGAAGAATCACCCTGTTCAGGGTCAGAACTGTTATCAGAGCTTTCAATGGTGTTTACGGTTCTAGGCTTATACACCCGAGGTCTTCTATTCCTGAAGACAAATCTTCTTTCCTCTGGGCCTAACAACCATTTATATACTCTCTTCTCCCTGTAGTCACTGGTGACAGCTTCCCATTTGCGCTCTTTGAAAGAAATGAGTTCATTCTCATATTGATCTACCTGTTTTTTTATTTTAGATAGCCAATCTTCATCACCTTCTCCCTCCAATTTGTCATGATGTTGTGTTTCAAAGGCCAACACTTCATTTTCCACTTGTTTAAGTAGTGTGGTTACTTCATCTATAACAAGTAAGATTAGATCAAGGGAACATTTATTTAAGATTCCACACCATTTGACGCAAAAGGTGGTATTATTACGCCCAATTGATGTGCTCCACTAACATCAGGATATAATTACGTTATACAAGCCTTTTTTTAGGTGATTGACATGTCTCACTGATAATAATTGGAATACTAAATAATGTTGTATATATCGTGACTTGAATGTAGCAATACATGCACTGTTTTGACAGAATAGGTACTGACAGGGTGTTGTGTGGAAGGCGTGTGTGTATATCTTACAGTAGATTGATTGGGTCTACAACATTGTTGGCACCCGATTGGTGCATTGTGAATGTTTATGGTTGCCTAGCAACAGTAGGTATACACCGTAGTAGTGATACTAATTGTATGCATTTTGAGTTTTTTGTTAAGTGATGGTCTGAGAATGGTACACATATAAATACAAACAGATTTCGATGTTCATACTAAGGTGTCATGTAGATCTATGATGCTTCCCTCTTACGTAGCCACTCTATACACTGTCATAGACTCAGTTCATACTTACGCTGCACCATGTATTACACACAAACTTTTTGCTTGTATCAGTAACCCCTGTATTTGCTGTGTGCCGTGCTTTTAATTCTATGTAAGAATTTTTGTTTTTATTTCTATTTTATGTTTGACTTGGTGACTCTTTTGAACCTCCAGGGCCTCTGTACAAACTCTTACGCATGAGCAGTTGCGCTATGGGGATGCTACACGCTCTGGCAGGATCGCAACCAGGTAATCACATAAATAGTTCACTTTTCACTTGTTTTGTAAGGTCTGAGGACGGGGGCAACCCCGAAAACGTTCATCTAAGTAAAATTGTACTACTACTATACGGAGAGTGCCTTTCTTATTTATTTGGTATACATATATATATATATATATATATATATATATATATAGTATCCCACAAAAGTGAGTACACCCCTCACATTTTTGCAAATATTTTATTATATCTTTTCATGTGACAACACTGAAGAAATGACACTTTGTTACAATGTAAAGTAGTGAGTGTACAGCCTGTATAACAGTGTAAATTTGCTGTCCCCTTAAAATAACTCAACACACAGCCATTAATGTCTAAACCATTAGCAACAAAAGTGAGTACACCCCTAAGTGGAAATGTCCAAATTTGGCCCAATTAACCATTTTCCCTCCCCGATGTCATGTGACTCGTTAGTGTTACAAGGTCTCAAGTATGAATGGGGAGCAGGTGTGTTAAATTTGGTGTTCTCGCTCTCACACTCTCTCATACTGTAATGTTGTGTGCCTTTAAGAGGCGTTAGCTTCTTCTTACCTGTTATATTTAAGGGTCCTCCTACCTCAATACCTGGCTTGGTGTTGAAATGTCATTTGCTTCATCCTGCCCTGCTTCTACTCACTGACGTCCGGTCTATAAACAGAATTGGACTCTACTGCCTTCAACTAACTATCTTCAGCAGCCTGTTCCCTTTGCCACCTCTAAGCCTCTGCTTTGGATTGGAGTCTACCGCCATCTGCCTGTTTGACTCAATTCAGACTAACTTGTCAGCTGTGCACAGCCTCCGGATTCCAACGCCATTGTCTCGCTATGACGTCATCCTCCTGAGTCGCACAGTCATTCAGCGTGAACTCCTGCTGCTGCCTACGGAGCCGGTTACTCTCTCTTCCCTTCAGTGGCCTTTTCCTAGAGATCACCCAAACCAGATAATACACTGGGTAAGAGTAATTTTTCCATTCCGTGAACTCCCAGTAATCTTACTGTGTTCATCTATTTTTTGCTATCTCATTACTGCAGTTTATATCGGGGTATTCTTGCAAACTTGTGCTATCTTACATATTTAAGTGTTGAGACACCATCCATGGTTTCTATACTGCACAATTACTACAAGAAATCCTGTATAATAAAATTACTCATTATAGATATTAGCTGGGATTTAAAGTATAGATCGACATCTAATATCTCCTCTTGAGACATACTATTTTAAAACACTATATGCTCACTAAATATAAATGCTATGAGTCACTATTTTCAGGAAGTTTAAAAGAATATTTACAAGCCTATTCTAAAGATTATGCACCAGAAAGCCAGAAAACAGTTTGCTGAAGACAAGAAGACTAAGGACATAGATTACTGGAACCATGTCCTGTGGTCCGATGAGACAAAGATAAATTATTTGATTTAGATGGTGTCAAGCGTGTGTGGCGGCAACCAGGTGAGGAGTACAAAGCCAAGTGTGTCTTGCATACAGTCAAGCATGTGTGGCAGCAACCAGGTGAGGAGTACAAAGCCAAGTGTGTCTTGCATACAGTCAAGCATGTGTGGCAGCAACCAGGTGAGGAGTACAAAGACAAGTGTGTCTTGCATACAGTCAAGCATGTGTGGCAGCAACCAGGTGAGGAGTACAAAGATAAGTGTGTCTTGCATACAGTCAAGCATGTGTGGCAGCAACCAGGTGAGGAGTACAAAGACAAGTGTGTCTTGCATACAGTCAAGCATGTGTGGCAGCAACCAGGTGAGGAGTACAAAGACAAGTGTGTCTTGCATACAGTCAAGCATGTGTGGCAGCAACCAGGTGAGGAGTACAAAGATAAGTGTGTCTTGCATACAGTCAAGCATGTGTGGCAGCAACCAGGTGAGGAGTACAAAGACAAGTGTGTCTTGCATACAGTCAAGCATGTGTGGCAGCAACCAGGTGAGGAGTACAAAGACAAGTGTGTCTTGCATACAGTCAAGCATGTGTGGCAGCAACCAGGTGAGGAGTACAAAGATAAGTGTGTCTTGCATACAGTCAAGCATGTGTGGCAGCAACCAGGTGAGGAGTACAAAGACAAGTGTGTCTTGCATACAGTCAAGCATGTGTGGCAGCAACCAGGTGAGGAGTACAAAGACAAGTGTGTCTTGCATACAGTCAAGCATGTGTGGCAGCAACCAGGTGAGGAGTACAAAGACAAGTGTGTCTTGCATACAGTCAAGCATGTTGGTGGGAGTGTCATGGTCTGGGCCTGCATGAGTGCTGCCGGCACTGGGGAGCTACAGTTCATTGAGGGAGCCATGAATGCCACCATGTACTGTGACATACTGAAGCAGAGCATGAACCCCTCACTCCAGAGACTGGGCCGCAGGGCAGTATTCCAAAATGATAACGACCCCAAACACACCTCCAAGACAACCACTGCCTTGCTAAATAAGCTGAGGGTAAAGGTGATGGACTGGCCAAGCATATCTCCACACCTAAACCCTATTGAGCATCTGTGGGGCATCCTCAAATGGAAGGTGGGGGAGTGGAAGCTCTCTAACATCCACCAGTTCTGTGATGTCGTCATGGAGGAGTGGAAGAGGACTCCAGTGGCAACCTGTGAAGCTCTGGTAAACTCCATGCCCAAGAGGGTTAAGGCAGAGCTTGAAAATAATGGTAGTCACACAAAATATTGAAACTTTGGGCCCAATTTGGACATTTCCACTTAGGGGTGTACTCACTTTGGTTGCCAACGGTTTAGACATTAATGGCTGTGTGTTGTTATTTTGAGGGGACAGCAAATTTACAGTTATACAGGCTGTACACTCACTACTTTACATTGTAGCAAAGTGTCATTTCTTCAGTGTTGTCACATGAAAAGATATAATAAAATATTTACAAAAATGTGAGGGGTGTACTCACTTTTGTGGGATACGCTCTCTCTCTCTCTCTCTCTCTCTCTATATATATATATATATATATATATATATATGTGTGTGTGTGTGTGTGCACGTGTCAGTGTGTATCTATATAACTCACTGTGTGTATGTGTCTGTGACTATGTATGTGTATGCATGTGTTTGTTTATGTGTAAAACAGATATGGAGTGAGCGCTAAAGCAAGCTTAATAGGCTAAAAAGATGATGAATGTAGCTTATTTTATCTATTACATGGATCCATGCTAGGTTTTTTAACTATTTCTATGTTTAATACCTGTTTTTGTCTATATGCATTTTAATAAATTGTACATCTTTTAATATTGAGATCAGTACTATATCGTTTTAGCTCATTGAATTATTAGTGACCATCTCCTCCTACATTCATCATCTTTTTAGCCTATTAAGCTTGCTTTAGCGCTCACTCCATATCTGTTTTACTGTTATCCTTTTGTAGTCCGCTAGGGGACTTATTCGGTAGTGAGCTTTAGGCCGATTTTATAGCGCTTGGGTTACCACACACTTAGGCCTAGATTTGGAGTTCGGCGGTAGCCGTCAAAACCAGCGTTAGAGGCTCCTAACGCTGGTTTTGGCCGCCCGCTGGTATTTGGAGTCAGTGATTAAAGGGTCTAACGCTCACTTTTCAGCCGCGACTTTTCCATACCGCAGATCCCCCTACGCCATTTGCGTATCCTATCTTTTCAATGGGATCTTCCTAACGCCGGTATTTAGAGTCGTTTCTGAAGTGAGCGTTAGAGCTCTAACGACAAAATTCCAGCCGCCTGAAAATAGCAGGAGTTAAGAGCTTTCTGGCTAACGCCGGTTCATAAAGCTCTTAACTACTGTACCCTAAAGTACACTAACACCCATAAACTACCTATGTACCCCTAAACCGAGGCCCACCCACATCGCCGCAACTCGATTAAAATTTTTAACCCCTAATCTGCCGACCGCCACCTACGTTATACTTATGTACCCCTAATCTGCTGCCCCTAACCCCGCCGACCCCTGTATTACATTTATTAACCCCTAACCTGCCCCCCACAACGTCGTCGCCAGCTACTTAAAATAATTAACCCCTAATCTTCCGACCGCAAAGCGCCGCCACCTACGTTATCCCTATGTACCCCTAATCTGCTACCCCTAACACCGCCGACCCCTATATTATATTTATTAACCCCTAATCTGCCCCCCTCAACGTCGCCGACACCTGCCTACACTTATTAACCCCTAATCTGCCGAGCGGACCTGAGCGCTACTATAATAAAGTTATTAACCCCTAACCCGCCTCACTAACCCTATAATAAATAGTATTAACCCCCTAATCTGCCCTCCCTAACATCGCCAACACCTAACTTCAATTATTAACCCCTAATGAGACGACCGGAGCTCACCGCTATTCTAATAAATTGATTAACCCCTAAAGCTAAGTCTAACCCTAACACTAACACCCCCCTAACTTAAATATAATTTACATCTAACGAAATAAATTAACTCTTATTAAATAAATTATTCCTATTTAAAGATAAATACTTACCTGTAAAATAAATCCTAATATAGCTACAATATAAATTATAATTACATTGTAGCTATTTTAGGATTAATATTTATTTTACAGGCAACTTGGTATTTATTTTAACTAGGTACAATAGCTATTAAATAGTTAAGAACTATTTAATAGTTACCTAGTTAAAATAATAACAAATTTACCTGTAAAATAAATCCTAACCTAAGATATAATTAAACCTAACACTACCCTATCAATAAAATAATTAAATAAACTACCTACAATTACCTACAATTAACCTAACACTACACTATCAATAAATTAATTAAACACAATTGCTACAAATAAATACAATTAAATAAACTAGCTAAAGTACAAAAAATAAAAAAGAACTAAGTTACAAAAAATAAAAAAATATTTACAAACATAAGAAAAATATTACAACAATTTTAAACTAATTACACCTACTCTAAGCCCCCTAATAAAATAACAAAGCCCCCCAAAATAAAAAATTCCCTACCCTATTCTAAATTAAAAAAGTTACAAGCTCTTTTACCTTACCAGCCCTGAACAGGGCCCTTTGCGGGGCATGCCCCAAGAATTTCAGCTCTTTTGCCTGTAAAAAAAACCATACAATACCCCCCCCCAACATTACAACCCACCACCCACATACCCCTAATCTAACCCAAACCCCCCTTAAATAAACCTAACACTAAGCCCCTGAAGATCTTCCTACCTTGTCTTCACCATACCAGGTTCACCGATCCGTCCTGGCTCCAACATCTTCATCCAACCCAAGCGGGGGTTGGCGATCCATCATCCGGTGCTGAAGAGGTCCAGAAGAGGCTCCAAAGTCTTCCTCCTATCCGGCAAGAAGAGGACATCCGGACCGGCAAACATCTTCTCCAAGCGGCATCTTCGATCTTCTTCCATCCGGTGCGGAGCGGGTCCATCTTGAAGCAGGCGACGCGGATCCATCCTCTTCTTCCGTTGTCTCCCGACTAATGACGGTTCCTTTAAGGGACGTCATCCAAGATGGCGTCCCTCGAATTCCGATTGGCTGATAGGATTCTATCAGCCAATCGGAATTAAGGTAGGAATTTTCTGATTGGCTGATGGAATCAGCCAATCAGAATCAAGTTCAGTCCGATTGGCTGATCCAATCAGCCAATCAGATTGAGCTCGCATTCTATTGGCTGATCGGAACAGCCAATAGAATGCGAGCTCAATCTGATTGGCTGATTGGATCAGCCAATCGGATTGAACTTGATTCTGATTGGCTGATTCCATCAGCCAATCAGAAAATTCCTACCTTAATTCCGATTGGCTGATAGAATCCTATCAGCCAATCGGAATTCGAGGGACGCCATCTTGGATGACGTCCCTTAAAGGAACCGTCATTAGTCGGGAGACAACGGAAGAAGAGGATGGATCCGCGTCGCCTGCTTCAAGATGGACCCGCTCCGCACCGGATGGAAGAAGATCGAAGATGCCGCTTGGAGAAGATGTTTGCCGGTCCGGATGTCCTCTTCTTGCCGGATAGGAGGAAGACTTTGGAGCCTCTTCTGGACCTCTTCAGCACCGGATGATGGATCGCCAACCCCCGCTTGGGTTGGATGAAGATGTTGGAGCCAGGACGGATCGGTGAACCTGGTATGGTGAAGACAAGGTAGGAAGATCTTCAGGGGCTTAGTGTTAGGTTTATTTAAGGGGGGTTTGGGTTAGATTAGGGGTATGTGGGTGGTGGGTTGTAATGTTGGGGGGGGGGTATTGTATGGTTTTTTTTTACAGGCAAAAGAGCTGAAATTCTTGGGGCATGCCCCGCAAAGGGCCCTGTTCAGGGCTGGTAAGGTAAAAGAGCTTGTAACTTTTTTAATTTAGAATAGGGTAGGGAATTTTTTATTTTGGGGGGCTTTGTTATTTTATTAGGGGGCTTAGAGTAGGTGTAATTAGTTTAAAATAGTTGTAATATTTTTCTTATGTTTGTAAATATTTTTTTATTTTTTGTAACTTAGTTCTTTTTTATTTTTTGTACTTTAGCTAGTTTATTTAATTGTATTTATTTGTAGGAATTGTGTTTAATTAATTTATTGATAGTGTAGTGTTAGGTTAATTGTAGGTAATTGTAGGTAGTTTATTTAATTATTTTATTGATAGGGTAGTGTTAGGTTTAATTATATCTTAGGTTAGGATTTATTTTACAGGTAAATTTGTTATTATTTTAACTAGGTAACTATTAAATAGTTCTTAACTATTTAATAGCTATTGTACCTGGTTAAAATAATTACAAAGTTGCCTGTAAAATAAATATTAATCCTAAAATAGCTACAATGTAATTATAATTTATATTGTAGCTATATTAGGATTTATTTTACAGGTAAGTATTTAGCTTTAAATAGGAATCATTTATTTAATAAGAGTTAATTAATTTCGTTAGATGTAAATTATATTTAAGTTATGGGGGTGTTAGTGTTAGGGTTAGACTTAGCGTTAGGGGTTAATACATTTATTAGAATAGCGGTGAGCTCCGCTCGGAAGATTAGGGGTTAATAATTGAAGGTAGGTGTCGGCGATGTTAGGGAGGGCAGATTAGGGGTTAATACTATTTATGATAGGGTTAGTGAGGCGGGTTAGGGGTTAATACATTTATTATAGTAGCGCTCAGGTCCGCTCGGCAGATTAGGGGTTAATAAGTGTAGGCAGGTGTCGGCGACGTTGAGGGGGGCAGATTAGGGGTTAATAAATATAATATAGGGGTCGGCGATGTTAGGGCAGCAGATTAGGGGTACATAGGGATAACGTAGGTTGCGGCGGTTTACGGAGCGGCAGATTAGGGGTTAAAAAAAATATGCAGGGGTCAGCGATAGCGGGGGCGGCAGATTAGGGGTTAATAATTGTAAGGTTAGGGGTGTTTAGACTCGGGGTACATATTAGGGTGTTAGGTGCAGACGAAGGAAGTGTTTCCCCATAGGAAACAATGGGGCTGCGTTAGGAGCTGAACGCTGCTTTTTTGCAGGTGTTAGGTTTTTTTTCAGCTCAAACAGTCCCATTGTTTCCTATGGGGGAATCGTGCACGAGCACGTTTTTGAGGCTGGCCGCGTCCGTAAGCAACTCTGGTATCGAGAGTTGCATTTGCGGTAAAAATGCTCTACGCTCCTTTTTTGGAGCCTAACGCAGCATTTGTTTGAACTCTCGATACCAGAGTTAATTTTATGGTGCGGCCAGAAAAAAGCCCGCGGAGCGTTAACAGCCCTTTTACCGCCAAACTCCAAATCTAGGCCTCAGTGTTTGTTTATGTGTGTATGTAAGAGTTTTGTAATTCCTGCTGATAATTGACTTTGGAGTAGCAGAATTGTGAGTGCCTAGGGCAGCACAAAACCTAAATACGCCACTTACCCAGCGCCAACAAATTCTGCAGTGCTGTCCATGGGTACAACTGATAAATGTAAAACAATGCTACAATACTTGTAAGAGGCAAGACAAGATATCTCAAGCAAATACAAGAGGAATTAAGGACCCTATTTATGTGGGAACTTACCATCTAGAAGGGTATGGGGTTAGAAAAAGAAGGTGAGGCTGCAAGGATGAGAATGACGTTAATACAGAGTTAGATAAGGGTAATTATTATCTAAGTGGAATTCGTTAGTTACTGAGTTTGTTGTTAGGCTTCCTTGAACAAAGATGTCTTTAGGGAGAGTTTAAAAGAAGACAAATTAGGGGAAAGTCTGACAGCGCAAGAAAATGCGGTCCAGAGGTTTGGTGCCGCACAAGAGAAGTCCTACAGTCTAGTGTGGGAAGAGATGATGTTAGAAGATGCAAGGAGCAGGTTATAGTTGGATCTTAGGTGGCGTGACGACGGGTAGTGAGTAGTATTTAACACACACAAAGCAATCACATAGCCATCTTAACTGCCAGACAAGCAATCATATAGTCTAGGTGAGTGATAGTATTATTCACAGAGCAGGGGCATATTTTTATTTTAGAAAATCACATTACTCCCTCACTAAAAAGTATTATGGTCAAAAAGCCTAAAACCTTGGGGGAGGAGGGCAGCTGAATTTTGAGTTCCTAGGCAGCACAAAATTAAAATATGCCAGTGACAAAGAGTAATAATTTATCGGTTTTAGCTGCTATGTTTGTATGTTATTATTTTTTTAGCAGTGATGACACACTTTTTTGCTAGTAAAATACAAACCCATGATTTAAAGCCTTTTATAGGGACAGTCTACTCCAGATTTTGTATTGTTTAATAAGATAGATAATCCATTTATTTCCCATTCCCTAATTTTGCTTAACCAACACAGTTATAATAATACATTTTTTTACCTCTGTGATTACCTTGTATACAAGCCTCTACAGACTGCCGCCTTATTTCAGTTCTTTTGTCAGACTTGCATTTTATCTAGTCAGTGTACTCTTTTAAGTAACTCCATGGGCTTGACTACAATGTTATCTATGTGGCACACATGAACGAATGCCCTCTAGCTGTATGGATTTCAAGCATGTAGGCCAGTAGGAGATGTAATTTACTGTCTGTGCCAGTAAAACAGACAATTTGTGTGCCTAGAATACAATTAACAGCAAAATAGTTCATTTCTGTTTGTAGTTAAAATTACTTGTTTTTTTTTCTGCTCTCTTCCTTACAAGCAATATGGTCATCTCCTAAAAAGTGTACTTTGTACATGTGTAGTTATTGTACTTATTGTGGGTATTGTACAGGTGTAGTTATTATACTTATTGTGGGTATTGTACAGGTGTAGTTATTGTGGGTATTGTACAGGTGTAGTTATACTTATTGTGGGTATTGTACAGGTGTAGTTATTATACTTATTGTGGGTATTGTACATGTGTAGTTATACTTATTATGGGTATTGTACAGGTGTAGTTATTGTACATATTGTGGATATTGTACATGTGTAGTTATCCTTATTGTGGGTATTGTACATGTGTAGTTATTATACTTAGTGTGGGTATTGTACAGGTGTAGTTATACTTATTGTGTGTATTGTACAGGTGTAGTTATTATACTTATTGTGGGTATTGTACAGGTGTAGTTATTATACTTATTGTGGGTATTGTACAGGTGTAGTTATTATACTTATTGTGGGTATTGTACATGTGTAGTTATTATACTTATTGTGGGTATTGTACATATGTAGTTATACTTATTGTGGGTATTGTACATGTGTAGTTATTATACTTATTGTGGGTATTGTACATATGTAGTTATACTTATTGTGGGTATTGTACATGTGTAGTTATTATACTTATTGTGGGTATTGTACAGGTGTAGTTATACTTATTGTGGGTATTGTACAGGTGTAGTTATTGTGGGTATTGTACATGTGTAGTAATTATACTTATTATGGGTATTGTACAGGTGTAGTTATTGTATTATTGTGGGTATTGTACAGGTGTAGTTATACTTATTGTGGGTATTGTACAGGTGTAGTTATTATACTTATTGTGGGTATTGTACATGTGTAGTTATTATACTTATTGTGGGTATTGTACAGGTGTAGTTATTATACTTATTGTGGGTATTGTACAGGTGTAGTTATACTTATTGTGGGTATTGTACAGGTGTAGTTATACTTAGTGTGGGTATTGTACAGGTGTAGTTATTATATTTATTGTGGGTATTGTACAGGTGTAGTTATTATACTTATTGTGGGTATTGTACAGGTGTAGTTATTGTACTTATTGTGGGTATTGTACAGGTGTAGTTATTGTACTTATTGTGGGCATTGTACAGGTGTAGTTATTGTACTTATTGTGGGCATTGTACAGGTGTAGTTATACTTATTGTGGGTATTGTACAGGTGTAGTTATACTTAGTGTGGGTATTATACAGGTGTAGTTATTATACTTATTGTGGGTATTGTACAGGTGTAGTTATTATACTTATTGTGGGTATTGTACATGTGTAATTATTATACTTATTGTGGGTATTGTACAGGTGTAGTTATTATAGTTATTGTGGGTATTGTACAGGTGTAGTTATTATACTTATTGTGGGTATTGTACAGGTGTAGTTATTATACTTATTGTGGGTATTGTACAGGTGTAATTATTATACTTATTGTGGGTATTGTACATGTGTAGTTATACTTATTGTGGGTATTGTACAGGTGTAATTATTATACTTATTGTGGGTATTGTACAGGTGTAGTTATTATAGTTATTGTGGGTATTGTACAGGTGTAGTTATTATACTTATTGTGGGTATTGTACATGTGTAGTTATTATACTTATTGTGGGTATTGTACAGGTGTATTATTATACTTATTGTGGGTATTGTACATGTGTAGTTATACTTATTGTGGGTATTGTACAGGTGTAATTATTATACTTATTGTGGGCATTGTACATGTGTAGTTATTATACTTATTGTGGGTAATGTACAGGTGTAGTTATACTTAGTGTGGGTATTGTACAGGTGTAGTTATTATACTTATTGTGGGTCTTGTACAGGTGTAGTTATTATACTTATTGTGGGTATTGTACAGGTGTAATTATTATACTTATTGTGGGTATTGTACAGGTGTAGTTATTATACTTATTGTGGGTATTGTACATGTGTAGTTATTATACTTATTGTGGTTATTGTACAGGTGTAGTTATACTTATTGTGGGTATTGTACATGTGTAGTTATTATACTTATTGTGGGTATTGTACATGTGTAGTTATTATACTTATTGTGGGTATTGTACATATGTAGTTATACTTATTGTGGGTATTGTACAGGTGTAATTATTATACTTATTGTGGGCATTGTACATGTGTAGTTATTATACTTATTGTGGGTAATGTACAGGTGTAGTTATACTTAGTGTGGGTATTGTACAGGTGTAGTTATTATACTTATTGTGGGTCTTGTACAGGTGTAGTTATTATACTTATTGTGGGTATTGTACAGGTGTAGTTATTATACTTATTGTGGGTATTGTACAGGTGTAGTTATTATACTTATTGTGGGTATTGTACAGGTGTAGTTATTATACTTATTGTGGGTATTGTACAGGTGTAATTATTATACTTATTGTGGGTATTGTACAGGTGTAGTTATTATAGTTATTGTGGGTATTGTACAGGTGTAGTTATTATACTTATTGTGGGTATTGTACAGGTGTAGTTATTATACTTATTGTGGGTATTGTACAGGTGTAATTATTATACTTATTGTGGGTATTGTACATGTGTAGTTATTATACTTATTGTGGGTATTGTACATGTGTAGTTATACTTATTGTGGGTATTGTACAGGTGTAGTTATACTTATTGTGGGTATTGTACAGGTGTAGTTATAATTACTGTGGGTATTGCTTATTAATATTATTTATTATTAACAACAGATTTGCATTGCTATGATTGAGATTCAGATTTAAATATGCAACTTCCAATAAAAGAAATAACATAGAAGTTTCTGATTATGTTCTGTAGCTATTAGTAATACTTGTGTCCCTAGTCCTGCCTTATACATGTCACGTGTTTCATCACAATCATTGTAATTGACCACATATGAATCTGGTTTATGCTCATGGAAACATTTAAATAAATATTAGTTATTACGGAGCGTGGATGGTTCCATAGGATTCTACCACACGGTGGCGCAATTGCTTAGGTACACGAACGTATCTAAAGTAAGCAGCACAAGTAGCGTTTCTATATACAATGGCGCCATCGTGTGGTCAATATTAGAATATGTTCTGCACAGTTGTAGAGCAACTACATAAGCAAACATTACTGCGGCTAACACGAGCCGTGATCTATATAGAGCTCGTGCTGAGACCCTGCTGATGCGTACGTATCCCAAATGTACCAAAAATATATATTTCAAAAATACCTGTGCTGTGCGCCAGATGACGCCTACCTACATATCCCAGAAGCACTAGGAATAGGAACTACATAGCCCAATAGTCTCTGCGGTGAGATCCTGTCGAAGCCTACATATCCCAGAAGGACTAGGAATAGGAACTATATAGCCCAATAGTCTCTGCGGTGAGATCCTGTCGAAGCCTGCATATCCCAGCAGCATTAGGAATAGGAACTACATAGCCCAATAGTGTCTGCGGTGAGATCCTGTCGAAGCCTACATATCCCAGAAGGACTAGGAATAGGAACTATATAGCCCAATAGTCTCTGCGGTGAGATCCTGTCGAAGCCTACATATCCCAGAAGGACTAGGAATAGGAACTACATAGCCCAATAGTCTCTGCGGTGAGAGCCTGTCGAAGCCTACATATCCCAGAAGGACTAGGAATAGGAACTATATAGCCCAATAGTCTCTGCGGTGAGATCCTGTCGAAGCCTACATATCCCAGCAGCATTAGGAATAGGAACTACATAGCCCAATAGTCTCTGCGGTGAGATCCTGTCGAAGCCTACATATCCCAGAAGGACTAGGAATAGGAACTATATAGCCCAATAGTCTCTGCGGTGAGATCCTGTCGAAGCCTACATATCCCAGCAGCATTAGGAATAGGAACTACATAGCCCAATAGTCTCTGCGGTGAGATCCTGCCGAAGCCTACATATCCCAGCAGCACTAGGACAATAGTCTTTGTCGAGGTCTTTGATGAGTTGGCTGTTTCGAGAGAACAGCGAAGCCTACATACTTCATTTCCCAGAAGCACTTACCCGGCAAACTACTACATATCCCAGTATCATCCGTGTTGAGATCTTGCTGATGCCTACACAGCCCAGGAGTACTTGCCAGTATACCTGCATATAATACACAGAATAAAGAAAAAAAATAAAGAATAATAATATCCCAAAATAACCTAACATTATACGTCACATACCCTACAAATCTATTTTGCTTATGGGTTTAATAGTGTATGACTATAATAATTACTGCATTACTTAATCGGTTTGTTAATTGAAACAATATTTAGAATATACTGCAAGAAAAAAACTCAAGCACAAAAATGTTATATTGTTTAATTTAAATTCTAAGAATTCACCTAGGTCGTATAGGATGTTTAAAAGCTTTGGAAAGTAACTTAAACGTGTTAGGGTTATAAAAATAAATCATAGTATCTGCATGAATGCATCTCCCATAACCTAGCATCAACCACCTTACGAACTACATATCCCAGTAGAGCATGTGGTGAGATCAGGTGTTTCATATCTGATAAGTAGTTGCGTAAGTACTACATATCCCAAAAGACCCTACAATGACATGTGACCTACATATCCTAGCGTCACAAATGTTAGCAACTACATTTCCCATAAACAAATACAAACTTAGATGGTTAATGGCGCCCTCTATTGGATAACTATTGGTATGTACCGACTTGTCATACATATTTAATATAAAATTAATTAGTAAATCATTGTAATTAATATTTGGAAAGTGTTCTGTCTCAGCACTTGCATTATATTATTTAGTAACCGCACAGGTACAATAGAAATGTGTGCTCCCTCCCCCTGCTCATTATTATGCAGAGCTCATAGACCACGTGCTATCAGCTGCTAATTACTAGAGCCTGAGAGAGGACCGAGTGCCCATGCGCTGGATGAGACAGGGAGCGGTAATTGTTGTCACTTCCTGCTGCACACGGTTCTCCTGTTTGAGGTATTTGCGCGGGAAAGTCGGGCGGACATTGCTGTAGACGGTGATGAACTAATACAACTGCCACACAGAGGGGACGACTTATGGTAAATGATTTTAATTCTATTGGGTAGATACTGATTGTAACGTGTATTCTATCCTAGGTTTATTGTGTTTAGGGTTATTCCGGTTAGTATTAGTGTGTGTGTGTGTTAGGTAGATACTGATTGTAACGTGTATTCTATCCTAGGGTTATTGTGTTTAGAGTTATTCCGGTTAGTATTAGTGTGTGTGTGTGTTAGGTAGATACTGATTGTAACGTGTATTCTATCCTAGGGTTATTGTGTTTAGAGTTATTCCGGTTAGTATTAGTGTGTGTGTGTTAGGTAGATACTGATTGTAACGTGTATTCTATCCTAGGGTTATTGTGTTTAGAGTTATTCCGGTTAGTATTAGTGTGTGTGTGTGTTAGGTAGATACTGATTGTAACGTGTATTCTATCCTAGGGTTATTGTGTTTAGGGTTATTCCGGTTAGTATTAGTGTGTGTGTGTGTTAGGTAGATACTGATTGTAACGTGTATTCTATCCTAGGGTTATTGTGTTTAGAGTTATTCCGGTTAGTATTAGTGTGTGTGTGTATTAGGTAGATACTGATTGTAACATGTATTCTATCCTAGGGTTATTGTGTTTAGAGTTATTCCGGTTAGTATTAGTGTGTGTGTTAGGTAGATACTGATTGTAACTTGTATTCTATCCTAGGGTTATTGTGTTTAGGGTTATTCCGGTTAGTATTAGTGTGTGTGTGTTAGGTAGATACTGATTGTAACGTGTATTCTATCTATCCTAGGGTTATTGTGTTTAGAGTTATTCCGGTTAGTATTAGTGTGTGTGTGTGTTAGGTAGATACTGATTGTAACGTGTATTCTATCCTAGGGTTATAGAGTTTAGGGTTATTCCGGTTAGTATTAGTGTGTGTGTGTGTTAGGTAGATACTGATTGTAACGTGTATTCTATCCTAGGGTTATTGTGTTTAGAGTTATTCCGGTTAGTATTAGTGTGTGTGTTAGGTAGATACTGATTGTAACGTGTATTCTATCCTAGGGTTATTGTGTTTAGAGTTATTCCGGTTAGTATTAGTGTGTGTGTGTTAGGTAGATACTGATTGTAACGTGTATTCTATCTATCCTAGGGTTATTGTGTTTAGGGTTATTCCGGTTAGTATTAGTGTGTGTGTGTTAGGTAGATACTGATTGTAACGTGTATTCTATCTATCCTAGGGTTATTGTGTTTAGGGTTATTCCGGTTAGTATTAGTGTGTGTGTGTTAGGTAGATACTGATTGTAACGTGTATTCTATCCTAGGGTTATTGTGTTTAGAGTTATTCCGGTTAGTATTAGTGTGTGTGTGTGTTAGGTAGATACTGATTGTAACGTGTATTCTATCTATCCTAGGGTTATTGTGTTTAGGGTTATTCCGGTTAGTATTAGTGTGTGTGTGTTAGGTAGATACTGATTGTAACGTGTATTCTATCCTAGGGTTATTGTGTTTAGAGTTATTCCGGTTAGTATTAGTGTGTGTGTGTTAGGTAGATACTGATTGTAACGTGTATTCTATCCTAGGGTTATTGTGTTTAGAGTTATTCCGGTTAGTATTAGTGTGTGTGTGTGTTAGGTAGATACTGATTGTAACGTGTATTCTATCCTAGGGTTATTGTGTTTAGGGTTATTCCGGTTAGTATTAGTGTGTGTGTGTGTTAGGTAGATACTGATTGTAACGTGTATTCTATCCTAGGGTTATTGTGTTTAGGTTATTCCGGTTAGTATTAGTGTGTGTGTGTGTTAGGTAGATACTGATTGTAACGTGTATTCTATCCTAGGGTTATTGTGTTTAGAGTTATTCCGGTTAGTATTAGTGTGTGTGTGTGTTAGGTAGATACTGATTGTAACGTGTATTCTATCCTAGGGTTATTGTGTTTAGAGTTATTCCGGTTAGTATTAGTGTGTGTGTGTTAGGTAGATACTGATTGTAACGTGTATTCTATCCTAGGGTTATTGTGTTTAGAGTTATTCCGGTTAGTATTAGTGTGTGTGTGTGTTAGGTAGATACTGATTGTAACGTGTATTCTATCCTAGGGTTATTGTGTTTAGGGTTATTCCGGTTAGTATTAGTGTGTGTGTGTGTTAGGTAGATACTGATTGTAACGTGTATTCTATCTATCCTAGGGTTATTGTGTTTAGAGTTATTCCGGTTAGTATTAGTGTGTGTGTGTGTTAGGTAGATACTGATTGTAACGTGTATTCTATCCTAGGGTTATTGTGTTTAGGGTTATTCCGGTTAGTATTAGTGTGTGTGTGTGTTAGGTAGATACTGATTGTAACGTGTATTCTATCCTAGGGTTATTGTGTTTAGGGTTATTCCGGTTAGTATTAGTGTGTGTGTGTGTTAGGTAGATACTGATTGTAACGTGTATTCTATCCTAGGGTTATTGTGTTTAGAGTTATTCCGGTTAGTATTAGTGTGTGTGTGTGTTAGGTAGATACTGATTGTAACGTGTATTCTATCCTAGGGTTATTGTGTTTAGGGTTATTCCGGTTAGTATTAGTGTGTGTGTGTGTTAGGTAGATACTGATTGTAACGTGTATTCTATCCTAGGGTTATTGTGTTTAGAGTTATTCCGGTTAGTATTAGTGTGTGTGTGTGTTAGGTAGATACTGATTGTAACGTGTATTCTATCCTAGGGTTATTGTGTTTAGGGTTATTCCGGTTAGTATTAGTGTGTGTGTGTGTTAGGTAGATACTGATTGTAACGTGTATTCTATCCTAGGGTTATTGTGTTTAGGGTTATTCCGGTTAGTATTAGTGTGTGTGTGTTAGGTAGATACTGATTGTAACGTGTATTCTATCCTAGGGTTATTGTGTTTAGAGGTTATTCCGGTTAGTATTAGTGTGTGTGTGTTAGGTAGATACTGATTGTAACGTGTATTCTATCCTAGGGTTATTGTGTTTAGGGTTATTCCGGTTAGTATTAGTGTGTGTGTGTGTTAGGTAGATACTGATTGTAACGTGTATTCTATCCTAGGGTTATTGTGTTTAGGGTTATTCCGGTTAGTATTAGTGTGTGTGTGTGTTAGGTAGATACTGATTGTAACGTGTATTCTATCCTAGGGTTATTGTGTTTAGAGTTATTCCGGTTAGTATTAGTGTGTGTGTGTGTTAGGTAGATACTGATTGTAACGTGTATTCTATCCTAGGGTTATTGTGTTTAGGGTTATTCCGGTTAGTATTAGTGTGTGTGTGTTAGGTAGATACTGATTGTAACGTGTATTCTATCCTAGGGTTATTGTGTTTAGGGTTATTCCGGTTAGTATTAGTGTGTGTGTGTGTTAGGTAGATACTGATTGTAACGTGTATTCTATCCTAGGGTTATTGTGTTTAGAGTTATTCCGGTTAGTATTAGTGTGTGTGTGTGTTAGGTAGATACTGATTGTAACGTGTATTCTATCCTAGGGTTATTGTGTTTAGGGTTATTCCGGTTAGTATTAGTGTGTGTGTGTGTTAGGTAGATACTGATTGTAACGTGTATTCTCTATCCTAGGGTTATTGTGTTTAGGGTTATTCCGGTTAGTATTAGTGTGTGTGTGTGTTAGGTAGATACTGATTGTAACGTGTATTCTATCCTAGGGTTATTGTGTTTAGAGTTATTCCGGTTAGTATTAGTGTGTGTGTGTGTTAGGTAGATACTGATTGTAACGTGTATTCTATCTATCCTAGGGTTATTGTGTTTAGGGTTATTCCGGTTAGTATTAGTGTGTGTGTGTGTTAGGTAGATACTGATTGTAACGTGTATTCTATCCTAGGGTTATTGTGTTTAGGGTTATTCCGGTTAGTATTAGTGTGTGTGTGTGTTAGGTAGATACTGATTGTAACGTGTATTCTATCCTAGGGTTATTGTGTTTAGAGTTATTCCGGTTAGTATTAGTGTGTGTGTGTGTTAGGTAGATACTGATTGTAACGTGTATTCTATCCTAGGGTTATTGTGTTTAGGGTTATTCCGGTTAGTATTAGTGTGTGTGTGTGTTAGGTAGATACTGATTGTAACGTGTATTCTATCCTAGGGTTATTGTGTTTAGAGTTATTCCGGTTAGTATTAGTGTGTGTGTGTGTTAGGTAGATACTGATTGTAACGTGTATTCTATCCTAGGGTTATTGTGTTTAGGAGTTATTCCGGTTAGTATTAGTGTGTGTGTGTGTTAGGTAGATACTGATTGTAACGTGTATTCTATCCTAGGGTTATTGTGTTTAGAGTTATTCCGGTTAGTATTAGTGTGTGTGTGTGTTAGGTAGATACTGATTGTAACGTGTATTCTATCCTAGGTTTATTGTGTTTAGAGTTATTCCGGTTAGTATTAGTGTGTGTGTGTGTTAGGTAGATACTGATTGTAACGTGTATTCTATCCTAGGGTTATTGTGTTTAGAGTTATTCCGGTTAGTATTAGTGTGTGTGTGTGTTAGGTAGATACTGATTGTAACGTGTATTCTATCCTAGGGTTATTGTGTTTAGAGGTTATTCCGGTTAGTATTAGTGTGTGTGTGTTAGGTAGATACTGATTGTAACGTGTATTCTATCCTAGGGTTATTGTGTTTAGAGTTATTCCGGTTAGTATTAGTGTGTGTGTGTGTTAGGTAGATACTGATTGTAACGTGTATTCTATCCTAGGGTTATTGTGTTTAGGGTTATTCCGGTTAGTATTAGTGTGTGTGTGTGTTAGGTAGATACTGATTGTAACGTGTATTCTATCCTAGGGTTATTGTGTTTAGGGTTATTCCGGTTAGTATTAGTGTGTGTGTGTTAGGTAGATACTGATTGTAACGTGTATTCTATCCTAGGGTTATTGTGTTTAGGGTTATTCCGGTTAGTATTAGTGTGTGTGTGTGTTAGGTAGATACTGATTGTAACGTGTATTCTATCCTAGGGTTATTGTGTTTAGAGTTATTCCGGTTAGTATTAGTGTGTGTGTGTGTTAGGTAGATACTGATTGTAACGTGTATTCTATCCTAGGGTTATTGTGTTTAGGGTTATTCCGGTTAGTATTAGTGTGTGTGTGTTAGGTAGATACTGATTGTAACGTGTATTCTATCCTAGGGTTATTGTGTTTAGGGTTATTCCGGTTAGTATTAGTGTGTGTGTGTGTTAGGTAGATACTGATTGTAACGTGTATTCTATCCTAGGGTTATTGTGTTTAGAGTTATTCCGGTTAGTATTAGTGTGTGTGTGTGTTAGGTAGATACTGATTGTAACGTGTATTCTATCCTAGGGTTATTGTGTTTAGAGTTATTCCGGTTAGTATTAGTGTGTGTGTGTGTTAGGTAGATACTGATTGTAACGTGTATTCTATCCTAGGGTTATTGTGTTTAGAGTTATTCCGGTTAGTATTAGTGTGTGTGTGTTAGGTAGATACTGATTGTAACGTGTATTCTATCTATCCTAGGGTTATTGTGTTTAGGGTTATTCCGGTTAGTATTAGTGTGTGTGTGTTAGGTAGATACTGATTGTAACGTGTATTCTATCCTAGGGTTATTGTGTTTAGGGTTATTCCGGTTAGTATTAGTGTGTGTGTGTGTTAGGTAGATACTGATTGTAACGTGTATTCTATCCTAGGGTTATTGTGTTTAGGGTTATTCCGGTTAGTATTAGTGTGTGTGTGTGTTAGGTAGATACTGATTGTAACGTGTATTCTATCTATCCTAGGGTTATTGTGTTTAGAGTTATTCCGGTTAGTATTAGTGTGTGTGTGTTAGGTAGATACTGATTGTAACGTGTATTCTATCCTAGGGTTATTGTGTTTAGGGTTATTCCGGTTAGTATTAGTGTGTGTGTGTGTTAGGTAGATACTGATTGTAACGTGTATTCTATCCTAGGGTTATTGTGTTTAGAGTTATTCCGGTTAGTATTAGTGTGTGTGTGTGTTAGGTAGATACTGATTGTAACGTGTATTCTATCCTAGGGTTATTGTGTTTAGAGTTATTCCGGTTAGTATTAGTGTGTGTGTGTGTTAGGTAGATACTGATTGTAACGTGTATTCTATCCTAGGGTTATTGTGTTTAGGGTTATTCCGGTTAGTATTAGTGTGTGTGTGTGTTAGGTAGATACTGATTGTAACGTGTATTCTATCCTAGGGTTATTGTGTTTAGGAGTTATTCCGGTTAGTATTAGTGTGTGTGTGTGTTAGGTAGATACTGATTGTAACGTGTATTCTATCCTAGGGTTATTGTGTTTAGGGTTATTCCGGTTAGTATTAGTGTGTGTGTGTGTTAGGTAGATACTGATTGTAACGTGTATTCTATCTATCCTAGGGTTATTGTGTTTAGAGTTATTCCGGTTAGTATTAGTGTGTGTGTGTGTTAGGTAGATACTGATTGTAACGTGTATTCTATCCTAGGGTTATTGTGTTTAGAGTTATTCCGGTTAGTATTAGTGTGTGTGTGTTAGGTAGATACTGATTGTAACGTGTATTCTATCCTAGGGTTATTGTGTTTAGGGTTATTCCGGTTAGTATTAGTGTGTGTGTGTTAGGTAGATACTGATTGTAACGTGTATTCTATCCTAGGGTTATTGTGTTTAGGGTTATTCCGGTTAGTATTAGTGTGTGTGTGTGTTAGGTAGATACTGATTGTAACGTGTATTCTATCCTAGGGTTATTGTGTTTAGAGTTATTCCGGTTAGTATTAGTGTGTGTGTGTGTTAGGTAGATACTGATTGTAACGTGTATTCTATCCTAGGGTTATTGTGTTTAGGGTTATTCCGGTTAGTATTAGTGTGTGTGTGTGTTAGGTAGATACTGATTGTAACGTGTATTCTATCCTAGGGTTATTGTGTTTAGAGTTATTCCGGTTAGTATTAGTGTGTGTGTGTTAGGTAGATACTGATTGTAACGTGTATTCTATCTATCCTAGGGTTATTGTGTTTAGGGTTATTCCGGTTAGTATTAGTGTGTGTGTGTGTTAGGTAGATACTGATTGTAACGTGTATTCTATCCTAGGGTTATTGTGTTTAGGGTTATTCCGGTTAGTATTAGTGTGTGTGTGTGTTAGGTAGATACTGATTGTAACGTGTATTCTATCCTAGGGTTATTGTGTTTAGGGTTATTCCGGTTAGTATTAGTGTGTGTGTGTGTTAGGTAGATACTGATTGTAACGTGTATTCTATCCTAGGGTTATTGTGTTTAGGGTTATTCCGGTTAGTATTAGTGTGTGTGGGGTAGATACTGATTGTAACGTGTATTCTATCCTAGGGTTATTGTGTTTAGGGTTATTCCGGTTAGTATTAGTGTGTGTGTGTTAGGTAGATACTGATTGTAACGTGTATTCTATCCTAGGGTTATTGTGTTTAGGGTTATTCCGGTTAGTATTAGTGTGTGTGTGTGTTAGGTAGATACTGATTGTAACGTGTATTCTATCCTAGGGTTATTGTGTTTAGAGTTATTCCGGTTAGTATTAGTGTGTGTGTGTGTTAGGTAGATACTGATTGTAACGTGTATTCTATCCTAGGGTTATTGTGTTTAGAGTTATTCCGGTTAGTATTAGTGTGTGTGTGTGTTAGGTAGATACTGATTGTAACGTGTATTCTATCCTAGGGTTATTGTGTTTAGGGTTATTCCGGTTAGTATTAGTGTGTGTGTGTGTTAGGTAGATACTGATTGTAACGTGTATTCTATCCTAGGGTTATTGTGTTTAGGGTTATTCCGGTTAGTATTAGTGTGTGTGTGTGTTAGGTAGATACTGATTGTAACGTGTATTCTATCCTAGGGTTATTGTGTTTAGGGTTATTCCGGTTAGTATTAGTGTGTGTGTGTTAGGTAGATACTGATTGTAACGTGTATTCTATCCTAGGGTTATTGTGTTTAGAGTTATTCCGGTTAGTATTAGTGTGTGTGTGTTAGGTAGATACTGATTGTAACGTGTATTCTATCCTAGGGTTATTGTGTTTAGGGTTATTCCGGTTAGTATTAGTGTGTGTGTGTTAGGTAGATACTGATTGTAACGTGTATTCTATCCTAGGGTTATTGTGTTTAGGGTTATTCCGGTTAGTATTAGTGTGTGTGTGTGTTAGGTAGATACTGATTGTAACGTGTATTCTATCCTAGGGTTATTGTGTTTAGAGTTATTCCGGTTAGTATTAGTGTGTGTGTGTGTTAGGTAGATACTGATTGTAACGTGTATTCTATCCTAGGGTTATTGTGTTTAGGGTTATTCCGGTTAGTATTAGTGTGTGTGTGTGTTAGGTAGATACTGATTGTAACGTGTATTCTATCCTAGGGTTATTGTGTTTAGAGTTATTCCGGTTAGTATTAGTGTGTGTGTGTTAGGTAGATACTGATTGTAACGTGTATTCTATCCTAGGGTTATTGTGTTTAGGGTTATTCCGGTTAGTATTAGTGTGTGTGTGTGTTAGGTAGATACTGATTGTAACGTGTATTCTATCCTAGGGTTATTGTGTTTAGGGTTATTCCGGTTAGTATTAGTGTGTGTGTGTTAGGTAGATACTGATTGTAACGTGTATTCTATCCTAGGGTTATTGTGTTTAGAGTTATTCCGGTTAGTATTAGTGTGTGTGTGTTAGGTAGATACTGATTGTAACGTGTATTCTATCCTAGGGTTATTGTGTTTAGGGTTATTCCGGTTAGTATTAGTGTGTGTGTGTTAGGTAGATACTGATTGTAACGTGTATTCTATCCTAGGGTTATTGTGTTTAGGGTTATTCCGGTTAGTATTAGTGTGTGTGTGTTAGGTAGATACTGATTGTAACGTGTATTCTATCCTAGGGTTATTGTGTTTAGGGTTATTCCGGTTAGTATTAGTGTGTGTGTGTTAGGTAGATACTGATTGTAACGTGTATTCTATCCTAGGGTTATTGTGTTTAGAGTTATTCCGGTTAGTATTAGTGTGTGTGTGTTAGGTAGATACTGATTGTAACGTGTATTCTATCTATCCTAGGGTTATTGTGTTTAGAGTTATTCCGGTTAGTATTAGTGTGTGTGTGTGTTAGGTAGATACTGATTGTAACGTGTATTCTATCCTAGGGTTATTGTGTTTAGGGTTATTCCGGTTAGTATTAGTGTGTGTGTGTTAGGTAGATACTGATTGTAACGTGTATTCTATCCTAGGGTTATTGTGTTTAGAGTTATTCCGGTTAGTATTAGTGTGTGTGTGTTAGGTAGATACTGATTGTAACGTGTATTCTATCCTAGGGTTATTGTGTTTAGGGTTATTCCGGTTAGTATTAGTGTGTGTGTGTTAGGTAGATACTGATTGTAACGTGTATTCTATCCTAGGGTTATTGTGTTTAGGGTTATTCCGGTTAGTATTAGTGTGTGTGTGTTAGGTAGATACTGATTGTAACGTGTATTCTATCCTAGGTTTATTGTGTTTAGGGTTATTCCGGTTAGTATTAGTGTGTGTGTGTTAGGTAGATACTGATTGTAACGTGTATTCTATCTATCCTAGGGTTATTGTGTTTAGGGTTATTCCGGTTAGTATTAGTGTGTGTGTGTTAGGTAGATACTGATTGTAACGTGTATTCTATCCTAGGGTTATTGTGTTTAGGGTTATTCCGGTTAGTATTAGTGTGTGTGTGTGTTAGGTAGATACTGATTGTAACGTGTATTCTATCCTAGGGTTATTGTGTTTAGGGTTATTCCGGTTAGTATTAGTGTGTGTGTGTGTTAGGTAGATACTGATTGTAACGTGTATTCTATCCTAGGGTTATTGTGTTTAGAGTTATTCCGGTTAGTATTAGTGTGTGTGTGTGTTAGGTAGATACTGATTGTAACGTGTATTCTATCCTAGGTTTATTGTGTTTAGAGTTATTCCGGTTAGTATTAGTGTGTGTGTGTGTTAGGTAGATACTGATTGTAACGTGTATTCTATCCTAGGGTTATTGTGTTTAGAGTTATTCCGGTTAGTATTAGTGTGTGTGTGTGTGTTAGGTAGATACTGATTGTAACGTGTATTCTATCCTAGGGTTATTGTGTTTAGAGTTATTCCGGTTAGTATTAGTGTGTGTGTGTTAGGTAGATACTGATTGTAACGTGTATTCTATCCTAGGGTTATTGTGTTTAGAGTTATTCCGGTTAGTATTAGTGTGTGTGTGTGTTAGGTAGATACTGATTGTAACGTGTATTCTATCCTAGGGTTATTGTGTTTAGGGTTATTCCGGTTAGTATTAGTGTGTGTGTGTTAGGTAGATACTGATTGTAACGTGTATTCTATCCTAGGGTTATTGTGTTTAGGGTTATTCCGGTTAGTATTAGTGTGTGTGTGTTAGGTAGATACTGATTGTAACGTGTATTCTATCCTAGGGTTATTGTGTTTAGGGTTATTCCGGTTAGTATTAGTGTGTGTGTGTTAGGTAGATACTGATTGTAACGTGTATTCTATCTCCTAGGGTTATTGTGTTTAGAGTTATTCCGGTTAGTATTAGTGTGTGTGTGTTAGGTAGATACTGATTGTAACGTGTATTCTATCCTAGGGTTATTGTGTTTAGGGTTATTCCGGTTAGTATTAGTGTGTGTGTGTGTTAGGTAGATACTGATTGTAACGTGTATTCTATCCTAGGGTTATTGTGTTTAGGGTTATTCCGGTTAGTATTAGTGTGTGTGTGTGTTAGGTAGATACTGATTGTAACGTGTATTCTATCCTAGGGTTATTGTGTTTAGAGTTATTCCGGTTAGTATTAGTGTGTGTGTGTTAGGTAGATACTGATTGTAACGTGTATTCTATCCTAGGGTTATTGTGTTTAGGGTTATTCCGGTTAGTATTAGTGTGTGTGTGTTAGGTAGATACTGATTGTAACGTGTATTCTATCCTAGGGTTATTGTGTTTAGAGTTATTCCGGTTAGTATTAGTGTGTGTGTGTGTTAGGTAGATACTGATTGTAACGTGTATTCTATCCTAGGGTTATTGTGTTTAGGGTTATTCCGGTTAGTATTAGTGTGTGTGTGTTAGGTAGATACTGATTGTAACGTGTATTCTATCCTAGGGTTATTGTGTTTAGAGAGTTATTCCGGTTAGTATTAGTGTGTGTGTTAGGTAGATACTGATTGTAACGTGTATTCTATCCTAGGGTTATTGTGTTTAGGGTTATTCCGGTTAGTATTAGTGTGTGTGTGTTAGGTAGATACTGATTGTAATGTGTATTCTATCCTAGGGTTATTGTGTTTAGGGTTATTCCGGTTAGTATTAGTGTGTGTGTGTTAGGTAGATACTGATTGTAACGTGTATTCTATCTATCCTAGGGTTATTGTGTTTAGGGTTATTCCGGTTAGTATTAGTGTGTGTGTGTGTTAGGTAGATACTGATTGTAACGTGTATTCTATCCTAGGGTTATTGTGTTTAGGGTTATTCCGGTTAGTATTAGTGTGTGTGTGTGTTAGGTAGATACTGATTGTAACGTGTATTCTATCCTAGGGTTATTGTGTTTAGGGTTATTCCGGTTAGTATTAGTGTGTGTGTGTTAGGTAGATACTGATTGTAACGTGTATTCTATCCTAGGGTTATTGTGTTTAGGGTTATTCCGGTTAGTATTAGTGTGTGTGTGTGTTAGGTAGATACTGATTGTAACGTGTATTCTATCCTAGGGTTATTGTGTTTAGGGTTATTCCGGTTAGTATTAGTGTGTGTGTGTGTTAGGTAGATACTGATTGTAACGTGTATTCTATCCTAGGGTTATTGTGTTTAGGGTTATTCCGGTTAGTATTAGTGTGTGTGTGTTAGGTAGATACTGATTGTAACGTGTATTCTATCCTAGGGTTATTGTGTTTAGGGTTATTCCGGTTAGTATTAGTGTGTGTGTGTGTTAGGTAGATACTGATTGTAACGTGTATTCTATCCTAGGGTTATTGTGTTTAGGGTTATTCCGGTTAGTATTAGTGTGTGTGTGTTAGGTAGATACTGATTGTAACGTGTATTCTATCCTAGGGTTATTGTGTTTAGAGTTATTCCGGTTAGTATTAGTGTGTGTGTGTTAGGTAGATACTGATTGTAACGTGTATTCTATCCTAGGGTTATTGTGTTTAGGGTTATTCCGGTTAGTATTAGTGTGTGTGTGTGTTAGGTAGATACTGATTGTAACGTGTATTCTATCCTAGGGTTATTGTGTTTAGAGTTATTCCGGTTAGTATTAGTGTGTGTGTGTGTTAGGTAGATACTGATTGTAACGTGTATTCTATCCTAGGGTTATTGTGTTTAGGGTTATTCCGGTTAGTATTAGTGTGTGTGTGTTAGGTAGATACTGATTGTAACGTGTATTCTATCTGTCCTAGGGTTATTGTGTTTAGGGTTATTCCGGTTAGTATTAGTGTGTGTGTGTGTTAGGTAGATACTGATTGTAACGTGTATTCTATCCTAGGGTTATTGTGTTTAGAGTTATTCCGGTTAGTATTAGTGTGTGTGTGTGTGTTAGGTAGATACTGATTGTAACGTGTATTCTATCTATCCTAGGGTTATTGTGTTTAGGGTTATTCCGGTTAGTATTAGTGTGTGTGTGTTAGGTAGATACTGATTGTAACGTGTATTCTATCCTAGGGTTATTGTGTTTAGAGTTATTCCGGTTAGTATTAGTGTGTGTGTGTGTTAGGTAGATACTGATTGTAACGTGTATTCTATCCTAGGGTTATTGTGTTTAGGGTTATTCCGGTTAGTATTAGTGTGTGTGTGTTAGGTAGATACTGATTGTAACGTGTATTCTATCTATCCTAGGGTTATTGTGTTTAGGGTTATTCCGGTTAGTATTAGTGTGTGTGTGTTAGGTAGATACTGATTGTAACGTGTATTCTATCCTAGGGTTATTGTGTTTAGAGTTATTCCGGTTAGTATTAGTGTGTGTGTGTTAGGTAGATACTGATTGTAACGTGTATTCTATCTATCCTAGGGTTATTGTGTTTAGGGTTATTCCGGTTAGTATTAGTGTGTGTGTGTTAGGTAGATACTGATTGTAACGTGTATTCTATCTATCCTAGGGTTATTGTGTTTAGGGTTATTCCGGTTAGTATTAGTGTGTGTGTGTTAGGTAGATACTGATTGTAACGTGTATTCTATCCTAGGGTTATTGTGTTTAGGGTTATTCCGGTTAGTATTAGTGTGTGTGTGTTAGGTAGATACTGATTGTAACGTGTATTCTATCCTAGGGTTATTGTGTTTAGGGTTATTCCGGTTAGTATTAGTGTGTGTGTGTTAGGTAGATACTGATTGTAACGTGTATTCTATCCTAGGTTTATTGTGTTTAGAGTTATTCCGGTTAGTATTAGTGTGTGTGTTAGGTAGATACTGATTGTAACGTGTATTCTATCTATCCTAGGGTTATTGTGTTTAGAGTTATTCCGGTTAGTATTAGTGTGTGTGTGTGTGGGTAGATACTGATTGTAACGTGTATTCTATCTATCCTAGGGTTATTGTGTTTAGAGTTATTCCGGTTAGTATTAGTGTGTGTGTGTTAGGTAGATACTGATTGTAACGTGTATTCTATCCTAGGTTTATTGTGTTTAGAGTTATTCCGGTTAGTATTAGTGTGTGTGTTAGGTAGATACTGATTGTAACGTGTATTCTATCTATCCTAGGGTTATTGTGTTTAGAGTTATTCCGGTTAGTATTAGTGTGTGTGTGTGGGGTAGATACTGATTGTAACGTGTATTCTATCTGCCCTAGGGTTATTGTGTTTAGAGTTATTCCGGTTAGTATTAGTGTGTGTGTGTGTTAGGTAGATACTGATTGTAACGTGTATTCTATCCTAGGGTTATTGTGTTTAGGGTTATTCCGGTTAGTATTAGTGTGTGTGTGTTAGGTAGATACTGATTGTAACGTGTATTCTATCTGCCCTAGGTTTATTGTGTTTAGAGTTATTCCGGTTAGTATTAGTGTGTGTGTGTTAGGTAGATACTGATTGTAACGTGTATTCTATCCTAGGGTTATTGTGTTTAGGGTTATTCCGGTTAGTATTAGTGTGTGTGTGTTAGGTAGATACTGATTGTAACGTGTATTCTATCTGCCCTAGGGTTATTGTGTTTAGAGTTATTCCGGTTAGTATTAGTGTGTGTGTGTGTTAGGTAGATACTGATTGTAACGTGTATTCTATCCTAGGGTTATTGTGTTTAGGGTTATTCCGGTTAGTATTAGTGTGTGTGTGTTAGGTAGATACTGATTGTAACGTGTATTCTATCCTAGGGTTATTGTGTTTAGGGTTATTCCGGTTAGTATTAGTGTGTGTGTGTTAGGTAGATACTGATTGTAACGTGTATTCTATCTATCCTAGGGTTATTGTGTTTAGAGTTATTCCGGTTAGTATTAGTGTGTGTGTGTGTTAGGTAGATACTGATTGTAACGTGTATTCTATCTATCCTAGGGTTATTGTGTTTAGGGTTATTCCGGTTAGTATTAGTGTGTGTGTGTTAGGTAGATACTGATTGTAACGTGTATTCTATCCTAGGGTTATTGTGTTTAGGGTTATTCCGGTTAGTATTAGTGTGTGTGTTAGGTAGATACTGATTGTAACGTGTATTCTATCCTAGGGTTATTGTGTTTAGAGTTATTCCGGTTAGTATTAGTGTGTGTGTTAGGTAGATACTGATTGTAACGTGTATTCTATCCTAGGGTTATTGTGTTTAGAGTTATTCCGGTTAGTATTAGTGTGTGTGTGTGTGTGGGGTAGATACTGATTGTAACGTGTATTCTATCTGCCCTAGGGTTATTGTGTTTAGAGTTATTCCGGTTAGTATTAGTGTGTGTGTGTGTTAGGTAGATACTGATTGTAACGTGTATTCTATCCTAGGGTTATTGTGTTTAGGGTTATTCCGGTTAGTATTAGTGTGTGTGTGTTAGGTAGATACTGATTGTAACGTGTATTCTATCCTAGGGTTATTGTGTTTAGGGTTATTCCGGTTAGTATTAGTGTGTGTGTGTTAGGTAGATACTGATTGTAACGTGTATTCTATCTATCCTAGGGTTATTGTGTTTAGGGTTATTCCGGTTAGTATTAGTGTGTGTGTGTGTTAGGTAGATACTGATTGTAACGTGTATTCTATCCTAGGGTTATTGTGTTTAGGGTTATTCCGGTTAGTATTAGTGTGTGTGTGTGTGGGGTAGATACTGATTGTAACGTGTATTCTATCCTAGGGTTATTGTGTTTAGGGTTATTCCGGTTAGTATTAGTGTGTGTGTGTTAGGTAGATACTGATTGTAACGTGTATTCTATCTATCCTAGGTTTATTGTGTTTAGAGTTATTCCGGTTAGTATTAGTGTGTGTGTGTGTGGGGTAGATACTGATTGTAACGTGTATTCTATCTGCCCTAGGGTTATTGTGTTTAGAGTTATTCCGGTTAGTATTAGTGTGTGTGTGTGTTAGGTAGATACTGATTGTAACGTGTATTCTATCCTAGGGTTATTGTGTTTAGAGTTATTCCGGTTAGTATTAGTGTGTGTGTGTGTTAGGTAGATACTGATTGTAACGTGTATTCTATCTATCCTAGGGTTATAGTGTTTAGAGTTATTCCGGTTAGTATTAGTGTGTGTGTGTTAGGTAGATACTGATTGTAACGTGTATTCTATCCTAGGGTTATTGTGTTTAGAGTTATTCCGGTTAGTATTAGTGTGTGTGTGTTAGGTAGATACTGATTGTAACGTGTATTCTATCCTAGGGTTATTGTGTTTAGGGTTATTCCGGTTAGTATTAGTGTGTGTGTGTGTTAGGTAGATACTGATTGTAACGTGTATTCTATCCTAGGGTTATTGTGTTTAGAGTTATTCCGGTTAGTATTAGTGTGTGTGTGTGTTAGGTAGATACTGATTGTAATGTGTATTCTATCCTAGGTTTATTGTGTTTAGGGTTATTCCGGTTAGTATTAGTGTGTGTGTGTGTTAGGTAGATACTGATTGTAACGTGTATTCTATCCTAGGGTTATTGTGTTTAGAGTTATTCCGGTTAGTATTAGTGTGTGTGTGTGTTAGGTAGATACTGATTGTAACGTGTATTCTATCCTAGGGTTATTGTGTTTAGAGTTATTCCGGTTAGTATTAGTGTGTGTGTGTTAGGTAGATACTGATTGTAACGTGTATTCTATCCTAGGGTTATTGTGTTTAGGGTTATTCCGGTTAGTATTAGTGTGTGTGTGTGTTAGGTAGATACTGATTGTAACGTGTATTCTATCCTAGGGTTATTGTGTTTAGAGTTATTCCGGTTAGTATTAGTGTGTGTGTGTGTTAGGTAGATACTGATTGTAATGTGTATTCTATCCTAGGTTTATTGTGTTTAGGGTTATTCCGGTTAGTATTAGTGTGTGTGTGTGTTAGGTAGATACTGATTGTAACGTGTATTCTATCCTAGGGTTATTGTGTTTAGAGTTATTCCGGTTAGTATTAGTGTGTGTGTGTGTTAGGTAGATACTGATTGTAACGTGTATTCTATCCTAGGGTTATTGTGTTTAGGGTTATTCCGGTTAGTATTAGTGTGTGTGTTAGGTAGATACTGATTGTAACGTGTATTCTATCCTAGGGTTATAGTGTTTAGAGTTATTCCGGTTAGTATTAGTGTGTGTTAGGTAGATACTGATTGTAACGTGTATTCTATCCTAGGGTTATTGTGTTTAGGGTTATTCCGGTTAGTATTAGTGTGTGTGTGTGGGGTAGATACTGATTGTAACGTGTATTCTATCCTAGGGTTATTGTGTTTAGGGTTATTCCGGTTAGTATTAGTGTGTGTGTGTGTTATTATACTTATTGTGGGTATTGTACAGGTGTAGTTATTATACTTATTGTGGGTATTGTACATGTGTAGTTATTATACTTATTGTGGGTATTGTAAAGGTGTAGTTATTATACTTATTGTGGGTATTGTACAGGTGTAGGTATTATACTTATTGTGGGTATTGTACAGTTGTAGTTATTATACTTATTGTGGGTATTGTAAAGGTGTAGCTATTATACTTATTGTGGGTATTGTACAGATGTAGTTATTATAATTATTGTGGGTATTGTACATGTGTAGTTATACTTATTGTGGGTATTGTACAGGTGTAGTTATTATAATTATTGTGGGTATTGTACATGTGTAGTTATTATACTTATTGTGTGTATTGTACATGTGTAGTTATTATACTTATTGTGGGTATTGTACAGGTGTTGTTATACTTATTGTGGGTATTGTACATGTGTAGTTATTATACTTATTGTGGGTATTGTACAGGTGTAGTTATTATACTTATTGTGGGTATTGTACAGGTGTTGTACAGGTGTAGTTATTATACTTATTGTGGGTATTGTACAGGTGTAGTTATAATTATTGTGGGTATTGTACAGGTGTAGTTATTATACTTATTGTGGGTATTGTACAGGTGTAGTTATACTTATTGTGGGTATTGTACAGGTGTAGTTATTATACTTATTGTGGGTATTGTACATGTGTAGTTATACTTATTGTGGGTATTGTACAGGTGTAGTTATTATACTTATTGTGGGTATTGTACAGGTGTAGTTATTATACTTATTGTGGGTATTGTACAGGTGTAGTTATAGTTATTGTGGGTAATGTACAGGTGTAGTTATTATACTTATTGTGGGTATTGTACAGGTGTAGTTATTATAGTTATTGTGGGTATTGTACAGGTGTAGTTATTATACTTATTGTGGGTCTTGTACAGGTGTAGTTATTATACTTATAGTGGGTATTGTACATGTGTAGTTATAATTATTGTGGGTATTGTACAGGTGTAGTTATACTTATTGTGGGTATTGTACAGGTGTAGTTATTATACTTATTGTGGGTATTGTACAGGTGTAGTAATAATTATTGTGGGTATTGTACATGTGTAGTTATTATACTTATTGCGGGTATTGTACAGGTGTAGTTATAATTATTGTGGGTATTGTACATGTGTAGTTATTATACTTATTGTGTGTATTGTACATGTGTAGTTATTATACTTATTGCGGGTATTGTACAGGTGTAGTTATACTTATTGTGGGTATTGTACATGTGTAGTTATTATACTTATTGTGTGTATTGTACAGGTGTAGTTATTATACTTATTGTGGGTATTGTACAGGTGTAGTTATACTTATTGTGGGTATTGTACAGGTGTAGTTATACTTATTGTGGGTATTGTACAGGTGTAGTTATTATACTTATTGTGGGTATTGTACAGGTGAAGTTGTTATACTTATTGTGGGTATTGTACATGTGTAGTTATACTTATTGTGGGTATTGTACATGTGTAGTTATACTTATTGTGTGTATTGTACAGGTGTAGTTATTATACTTATTGTGGGTATTGTACAGGTGTAGTTATTATACTTATTGTGGGTATTGTACATGTGTAGTTATTATAATTATTGTGGGTATTGTACAGGTGTAGTTATTATAGTTATTGTGGGTATTGTACAGGTGTAGTTATTATACTTATTGTGGGTATTGTACAGGTGTAGTTATTATACTTATTGTGGGTATTGTACATGTGTAGTTATACTTATTGTGTGTATTGTACAGGTGTAGTTATTATACTTATTGTGGGTATTGTACATGTGTAGTTATTATACTTATTGTGGGTATTGTACAGGTGTAGTTATACTTATAGTGGGTATTGTACATGTGTAGTTATTATACTTATAGTGGGTATTGTACATGTGTAGTTATAATTATTGTGGGTATTGTACATGTGTAGTTATTATACTTATTGTGGGTATTGTACAGGTGAAGTTGTTATACTTATTGTGGGTATTGTACAGGTGTAGTTATTATACTTATTGTGGGTATTGTACATGTGTAGTTATTATACTTATTGTGGGTATTGTACATGTGTAGTTATTATACTTATTGTGGGTATTGTACAGGTGTAGTTATTATACTTATTGTGGGTATTGTACAGGTGTAGTTATTATACTTATTGTGGGTCTTGTACAGGTGTAGTTATTATACTTATTGTGGGTATTGTAAAGGTGTAGCTATTATACTTATTGTGGGTATTGTACAGATGTAGTTATTATAATTATTGTGGGTATTGTACATGTGTAGTTATTATACTTATTGTGTGTATTGTACATGTGTAGTTATTATACTTATTGTGGGTATTGTACAGGTGTTGTTATACTTATTGTGGGTATTGTACAGGTGTAGTTATACTTATTGTGGGTAATGTACAGGTGTAGTTATTATACTTATTGTGGGTATTGTACAGGCGTAGTTATTATACTTATTGTACATGTGTAGTTATTATACTTATTGTGGGTATTGTACATGTGTAGTTATTCTACGTATTGTGGGTATTGTACATGTGTAATTATTATACTTATTGTGGGTATTGTACAGGTGTAGTTATTATACTTATTGTGGGTATTGTACAGGTGTAGTTATTATACTTATTGTGGGTCTTGTACAGGTGTAGTTATTATACTTATTGTGGGTCTTGTACAGGTGTAGTTATTATACTTATTGTGGGTATTGTACAGGTGTAGTTATACTTATTGTAGGTATTGTACATGTGTAGTTATTATACTTATTGTGGGTATTGTACAGGTGTAGTTATTAGAATTACTGTGGGTATTGTACATGTGTAGTTATAATTATTGTGGGTATTGTACAGGTGTAGTTATTCTTATTGTGGGTAATGTACAGGTGTAGTTATTATACTTATTGTGGGTATTGTACAGGTGTAGTTATTATACTTATTGTGGGTATTGTACAGGTGTAGTTATTAGAATTACTGTGAGTATTGTACAGGTGTAGTTATACTTATTGTGGGTATTGTACAGGTGTAGTTATACTTATTGTGGGTAATGTACAGGTGTAGTTATTATACTTATTTTGGGTATTGTACAGGTGTAGTTGTTATACTTATTGTGGGTATTGTACAGGTGTAGTTATTATACTTATTGTGGGTATTGTACATGTGTAGTTATTAGAATTACTGTGAGTATTGTACAGGTGTAGTTATACTTATTGTGGGTATTGTACAGGTGTAGTTATAGTTATTGTGGGTAATGTACAGGTGTAGTTATTATACTTATTGTGGGTATTGTACAGGTGTAGTTGTTATACTTATTGTGGGTATTGTACAGGTGTAGTTGTTGTACTTATTGTGGGTATTGTACAGGTGTAGTTATTATACTTATTGTGGGTATTGTACAGGTGTAGTTATTATACTTATTGTGGGCATTGTACAGGTGTAGTTATACTTATTGTAGGTATTGTATAGGTGTAGTTATTATACTTATTGTGGGTATTGTACAGGTGTAGTTATTATACTTATTGTGGGTATTGTACAGGTGTAGTTATTATACTTATTGTGGGTATTGTACAGGTGTAGTTATTATACTTATTGTGGGTATTGTACAGGTGTAGTTATTATACTTATTGTGGGTATTGTACAGGTGTAGTTATACTTATTGTAGGTATTGTACATGTGTAGTTATTATACTTATTGTGGGTATTGTACAGGTGTAGTTATTAGAATTACTGTGGGTATTGTACATGTGTAGTTATAATTATTGTGGGCATTGTACAGGTGTAGTTATTCTTATTGTGGGTAATGTACAGGTGTAGTTATTATACTTATTGTGGGTATTGTACAGGTGTAGTTGTTATACTTATTGTGGGTATTGTACAGGTGTAGTTATTATACTTATTGTGGGTATTGTACAGGTGTAGTTATACTTATTGTGGGTATTGTACATGTGTAGTTATTATACTTATTGTGGGTATTGTACATGTGTAGTTATTATACTTATTGTGGGTATTGTACAGGTGTAGTTATTATACTTATTGTGGGTATTGTACAGGTGTAGTTATACTTATTGTGGGTATTGTACATGTGTAGTTATTATACTTATTGTGGGTATTGTACAGGTGTAGTTATTATACTTATTGTGGGTATTGTACAGGTGTAGTTATTATACTTATTGTGGGTATTGTACAGGTGTAGTTATTATACTTATTGTGGGTATTGTACAGGTGTAGTTATTATACTTATTGTGGGTATTGTACAGGTGTTGTACAGGTGTAGTTATTATACTTATTGTGGGTATTGTACAGGTGTAGTTATAATTATTGTGGGTATTGTACAGGTGTAGTTATTATACTTATTGTGGGTATTGTACAGGTGTAGTTATTATACTTATTGTGGGTATTGTACAGGTGTTGTACAGGTGTAGTTATTATACTTATTGTGGGTATTGTACAGGTGTAGTTATAATTATTGTGGGTATTGTACAGGTGTAGTTATTATACTTATTGTGGGTATTGTACAGGTGTAGTTATTATACTTATTGTGGGTATTGTACAGGTGTAGTTATTATACTTATTGTGGGTATTGTACAGGTGTTGTACAGGTGTAGTTATTATACTTATTGTGGGTATTGTACAGGTGTTGTACAGGTGTAGTTATTATACTTATTGTGGGTATTGTACAGGTGTAGTTATTATACTTATTGTGGGTATTGTACAGGTGTTGTACAGGTGTAGTTATTATACTTATTGTGGGTATTGTACAGGTGTTGTACAGGTGTAGTTGTTATACTTATTGTGGGTATTGTACAGGTGTAGTTGTTATACTTATTGTGGGTATTGTACAGGTGTAGTTATTAGAATTACTGTGGGTACTGCTTATTAATATTATTTATTATTAACAACAGATTTGCATCGCTATGATTGAGATTCAGATTTAAATATGCAACTTCCAATAAAAGAAATAACATTGAAGTTTCTGATTATGTTCTGTAGCTATTAGTAATACTTGTGTCCCTAGTCCTGCTGTATACATGTCACGTGTTTCATCACAATCATTGTAATTGACCACATATTATGAATCTGGCTTATGCTTATGGAAACATTTAAATAAATATTAGTTATTACAGAGCGTGGCTGGTTCCATAGGATTCTACCACACGGTGGCGCAATTGCTTAGGTACATGAACGTATCTAAATGAAAGTAAGCAGCACAAATAGCGTTTCTATATACAATGGCGCCATCGTGTGGTCAATATTAGAATATACTCTGCACAGTTGTACGGCAAATACATAAGCAAACATTACTGCGGCTTACACGGGCCGTGATCTATATAGAGCTCGTGCTGAGACCCTGCTGATGCGTACGTATTCCAAATGTACCAAAAATATATATTTCAAAAATACCAGAGCTGTGCGCCCGCTGACGCCTACCTACATATCCCAGAAGCACTAGGAATAGCAACTACATAGCCCAATAGTCCAAAGTAGTCTAGCTGCAGACTGGAGCTCCACTGTAGACAGGAAACATGTGACCTCCATCGACTCTAGACAGGAAACATGTGACCTCCACTGACTCTAGACAGGAAACATGTGACCTACTCTCAAAGCTTTTTTTTTTAATCAACTTTAATGTAACAAACAACCTATAGACAATCATTCTGAAAACGAAACATTTTTCAGCTTTCTTGTTCTTCTTAATGTGCACTCACAGTGGTTTATGCTGATTGTCATTTATAAGGTAACCACTGTGAGTGCACATTAAGAAGAACAAGAAAGCTGTAAAATGTTTCGTTTTCAGTATGATTGTCTATAGGTTGTTTGCTACATTAAAGTTGATTAAAAAAAAACAACTTTGAGTGGAGGTGACATGTTTCCTGTCTAGAGTGGAGCTCCAGTCTGCAGCTAGACCCTTCTCCAATAGTCTCTGCGGTGAGATCCTGTCGAAGCCTACATATCCCAGAAGGACTAGGAATAGGATAGGAACTACATCGCCCTATAGTCTCTGCGGTAAAATCATCGAAGCCTACATATCCCAGCAGTACTAGGAATAGGAACTACATAGCCCAATAGTCTCTGCGGTGAGATGCTGTCGAAGCCTACATATCCCAGAAGGACTAGGAATAGGATAGGAACTACATCGCCCTATAGTCTCTGCGGTAAAATCATCGAAGCCTACATATCCCAGCAGTACTAGGAATAGGAACTACATAGCCCAATAGTCTCTGCGGTGAGATCCTGTCGAAGCCTACATATCCCAGAAGGACTAGGAATAGGATAGGAACTACATCGCCCTATAGTCTCTGCGGTAAAATCATCGAAGCCTACATATCCCAGCAGTACTAGGAATAGGAACTACATAGCCCAAAAGTCTCTGCGGTGAGATCCTGTCGAAGCCTACATATCCCAGAAGGACTAGTCTCTGCGGTAAAATCATCAAAGCCTTTGTCTTAAATTAATCCCTCTACCATAGGCATTTGTATACCACGTCACTTCCGGTGACGTTTTATCAGCTGGTGGAGGTTTGTGGCGCTCACTGCGCATGCGCTAGAGGCCCAAACTCCTTACATCAGCTGATGCGAAGATTCAAAGAATGATGTGGCACGCGCACGTTACTGGTTACAAAATCCCAATGAACGTGTTTGTTCATTGGATTTTGTAACCAGAAAGGGTCGCACAATATGTACACCGCGGTCAACTGTTACTAGTAAATACACACACCATGTACTAGTGACAATTTTCACATATTCACTGTTCATATATATATATATATATATATATATATATATATATATATATATATATATATATATATATATATATATATATATATATATATATATATATATATATATATATATAGTGTTATATATATATATATATATATATATATAACACTATATATATATATACTATATATATATATATATATACTATATATAAATATATATATATACTATATATTCATATATCTTCATATATTATATATATAACACTATATAACAATGTCAGTACCGTTTCTGGTTACAAAATCCAATGACACGCCGCTTGTTCATTGGGATTTTGTAACCAGTAACGTGCGCGTGCCACATAATTCCTCATCAGCTGTTGTAAGGAGTTTGGGTCTCTAGCGCATGCGCAGTGAGCGCCACAAGCCTCCACCAGCTGACAAAGTGACGAGGTATACACATTCCTACGGGTAGAGGCATAACTTTAGAACACCTGCATACTTCATATCCTTTCCCAGAAGCATTTACCCGGCAAACTACTACTTATCCCAGTATCATCCGTGTTGAGATCTTGCTGATGCCTACACAGCCCAGGAGTACTTGCCAGTATAACTACATATAATACACATAATAAAGAAAAAAATAAAATAATAATATCCCAAAATAACCTAACATTATACGTCACATAGCCTACAAATCTATTTTGCTTAGGGGTTTAATAGTGCATGACTATAATAATTACTGCATTACTTTATCGGTTTGTTAATTGAAACAATATTTAGAATATACTGCAAGAAAAAAACTCACAAACACAAAAATGTTATATTGTTTTATTTAAATTCTAAGAATTCACCTAGGTCGTATAGGATGTTTAAAATCTTTGGAAAGTAACTTAAACGTGTTAGGGTTATAAAAAAAATAAATGTATCTGCATGAATGCATCTCCCATAACCTAGCATCAAACACCTTACGAACTACATATCCCAGTAGAGCATGTGGTGCGATCAGGTGTTTCATATCCGATAAGTAGTTGCGTAAGTACTACATATCCCAAAAGACCCTAAATTGACATGTGACCTTCTACATATCCTAGCGTCACAAATGTTAGCAACTACATTTCCCATAAACAAACACAAACTTAGATGGTTAATGGCGCCCTCTATTGGATAACTATTGGTATGCCATACATATTTAATATCAAATTAATTAGTAAATCATTGTAATTAATATTCGGAAAGTGTTCTGTCCCAGCACTTGCATTATATTATTTAGCTGACGCCCAAGTACAATAGAAATGTGTGCGCCCTGCTCATTATTATGCAGAGCTTATAGACCACGTGCTATCAGCTGCTAAGAGAGAGGACCGAGTGCCCATGCGCTGGATGAGACAGGCAGCGGTAATTGTTGTCACTTCCTGCTGCACACGGTTCTCCTGTTTGAGGTATTTGCGCGGGAAAGTCGTGCGGACATTGCTGTAGGTGATGAACTAATACAACTGCCACACAGAGGGGACGACTTATGGTAAATGATTTTAATTCTATTGCGTAGATACTGATTGTAACGTGTATTCTATCCTAGGTTTATTGTGTTTAGAGTTATTCCGGTTAGTATTAGTGTGTGTGTTAGGTAGATACTGATTGTAACGTGTATTCTATCCTAGGGTTATTGTGTTTAGAGTTATTCCGGTTAGTATTAGTGTGTGTGTGTGTGGGGTAGATACTGATTGTAACGTGTATTCTACCCTAGGGTTATTGTGTTTAGGGTTATTCCGGTTAGTATTAGTGTGTGTGTGTTAGGTAGATACTGATTGTAACGTGTATTCTATCCTAGGGTTATTGTGTTTAGAGTTATTCCGGTTAGTATTAGTGTGTGTGTGTGGGGTAGATACTGATTGTAACGTGTATTCTATCTGCCCTAGGGTTATTGTGTTTAGAGTTATTCCGGTTAGTATTAGTGTGTGTGTGTGTTAGGTAGATACTGATTGTAACGTGTATTCTATCCTAGGGTTATTGTGTTTAGGGTTATTCCGGTTAGTATTAGTGTGTGTGTGTTAGGTAGATACTGATTGTAACGTGTATTCTATCTGCCCTAGGTTTATTGTGTTTAGAGTTATTCCGGTTAGTATTAGTGTGTGTGTGTTAGGTAGATACTGATTGTAACGTGTATTCTATCCTAGGGTTATTGTGTTTAGGGTTATTCCGGTTAGTATTAGTGTGTGTGTGTTAGGTAGATACTGATTGTAATGTGTATTCTATCTACCCTAGGGTTATTGTGTTTAGAGTTATTCCGGTTAGTATTAGTGTGTGTGTGTGTTAGGTAGATACTGATTGTAACGTGTATTCTATCCTAGGGTTATTGTGTTTAGGGTTATTCCGGTTAGTATTAGTGTGTGTGTGTTAGGTAGATACTGATTGTAACGTGTATTCTATCCTAGGGTTATTGTGTTTAGGGTTATTCCGGTTAGTATTAGTGTGTGTGTTAGGTAGATACTGATTGTAACGTGTATTCTATCCTAGGGTTATTGTGTTTAGAGTTATTCCGGTTAGTATTAGTGTGTGTGTTAGGTAGATACTGATTGTAACGTGTATTCTATCCTAGGGTTATTGTGTTTAGGGTTATTCCGGTTAGTATTAGTGTGTGTGTGTGTGTGGGGTAGATACTGATTGTAACGTGTATTCTATCTGCCCTAGGGTTATTGTGTTTAGAGTTATTCCGGTTAGTATTAGTGTGTGTGTGTGTGTTAGGTAGATACTGATTGTAACGTGTATTCTATCCTAGGGTTATTGTGTTTAGGGTTATTCCGGTTAGTATTAGTGTGTGTGTGTTAGGTAGATACTGATTGTAACGTGTATTCTATCCTAGGGTTATTGTGTTTAGGGTTATTCCGGTTAGTATTAGTGTGTGTGTGTTAGGTAGATACTGATTGTAACGTGTATTCTATCTATCCTAGGGTTATTGTGTTTAGGGTTATTCCGGTTAGTATTAGTGTGTGTGTGTGTGTGTTAGGTAGATACTGATTGTAACGTGTATTCTATCCTAGGGTTATTGTGTTTAGAGTTATTCCGGTTAGTATTAGTGTGTGTGTTAGGTAGATACTGATTGTAACGTGTATTCTATCTATCCTAGGTTTATTGTGTTTAGGGTATCCTAGGTTTATTGTGTTTAGAGTTATTCCGGTTAGTATTAGTGTGTGTGTGTGTTAGGTAGATACTGATTGTAACGTGTATTCTATCTGTCCTAGGGTTATTGTGTTTAGAGTTATTCCGGTTAGTATTAGTGTGTGTGTGTGTTAGGTAGATACTGATTGTAACGTGTATTCTATCCTAGGGTTATTGTGTTTAGAGTTATTCCGGTTAGTATTAGTGTGTGTGTGTTAGGTAGATACTGATTG